>NC_087221.1:24971291-24980621 GCF_015104395.2 Macrobrachium nipponense
CTAACTATGGATACGGATAGCATTCTAGTCTTATAATTAATTTGCAACGTGTCCCTACTTATAAAAGTGGAAAAGACATCCTAACAAGAGGAATATTATATTACATGCAAATATATGAGTTCACACCATTCGTGTTAGGCTTCAATGAGATGGGATGGTTTAGATTCCAGATTCTTTAACTTATTACAAAGTCATCTTCATCAGGTACCGATGCACTGACTGCGAGTGTTCGAAAGCTAATACTTGATAAACAGTTCTTTGCAGATTTCCGAATATGGAATCTAAAAACCCTCCCATCGCATTGCAGCCTAACGCGAGTAGTAAGAATATATATTTACCCAGTGAAGTTGTGTGGTTATTTTGTGATATACATGTGTTGACTTTAACAAACACCTGGCTGACTGATTATCTAATTTTCAGACAAACGATAATAGTAATACGTTTGATACGAGAGAACGAGCGCGGCACAAACTACTAACAAAGAGCTCATCAAGGCTTGACCTAAACGTACGATTATCAATCAGGAATGGATTTTAAAAATGCATTAACGCTCCTTGGTCCTCACAAACCTTCTATTGCAGCCTGTGGACCTGACTTGCATTAGTGAAAGGACTGAAATTCAGCAAAGGAACATCATACGATCTGAAAATGTTTACGGTGACGCCGCCATGGTTGTCAGTAAAACAGGTCGTTTGGCTGAGTTTAGCATTGCCTCAGGTTGGGTTTCGATAATCCTTATACCAGGCGCGTCTCTCTCACTCACACACACACATCAAAGGAAACCAAACATTAACAATACAAATTGACAGTAAAATTCAGAAATGTTAAAAAGAGATTTTTGAAAGAAACCTAATTAATCTATATACAGCGAGCAACCACGTTTCTAAGTTCAATTACTTCGAACCAAATTTAACATTCTACCAGCGAAGTACCACCTCCAAACTAAATCCACTATAACCAGGATGATGTAAAACTGTTATTCCATCTGTGCAGTAGTTAAATAATGACATAACTAATACAACTACAAATCCTCACGAGCAGCCATGCGTAATTTTCCGATACAGATTTAAAATTGCCACATTCCCATTCCGAACTGCCTGTCCACAGCGAACTTCGGTTCATTAGCCAAGCAATCACTCTCTCTACCGCCTCACCAGGTGGATCCCATTATATTGGGGGACTTGTACTTTATCATTAACATTCGTGTCCGTGCCTATGTCCTATCTGTCCACCTTGTCTTAACAGACCAGCACTCACGTATTAGCTTCAAGGAAGCTCTTCAACTCCGTCCACTCAAGGGGCAAGTGCTTCATGGTGATGCCCGCAGGAAGATTGACCTTGGCTCTCTCCACTCAAGTTCCTTAAATTTGAACGCGGTTTGGTAAGGTTTGACCTTAGGGCAACTAATCTTCGTGTAAATGGGGTCTTTTGAACCCATTATCTATTCTAACCACGAAGTGTTCGAGCGTTCATGCTAAATACTAGACTTCCTTCTAGAAGACAATTTTTAAAACCTCAAATCATGCACAGTTTCATTGGCCAAGATATTTCATTCGTTTATTCAACAAAGAGCATTCTCAACATCCAAGGAAAATTTAATCTTATGTTGGTCACAACGTACAGCCTGTCAAACAAATTGTATAACACTTCAAACAAAAATAACTACTACTAGTCTTGTAGTTCCTGGAGAAAACAAGGTCATACTAACAATTGCCTAGCTACATTCCCTAAAAGAATTTAAGATTTTTTTCATGGAACGATGGGAATGGAGTATACATATTTAGGCCACAGGGACCTATAAGGTCATTCAGCACCAAAAGGAAGAGTTGAAACAGGTAACATGAGGAAAACCTCACTGCTGCACAATGGAACAATGGTTAGGAGAGGGTGGAAGTTGAGGTTAAGAATGTGAACAGAGGTACGGTAAAATTAATGTAAGGGGTTGCAACTAGGAGGCGAAGGGGAGCTGCAAAGTGCCTTGTTTGTATGGTGTTTTTACGTCGCACGGAACCAGTGGTTATTCAGCAACGGAACAAACATCTTTACGCGACTTCTGAACCACGTCGAGAGTGAACTTATATCACCAGATATCCACATCTCTTAACACCTCGATGGAATGCTCGAGAATCGAACTCGCGACCACAGAGGTGGCAGGTTAAGACCATACCGATCACGCCACTGAGGAGCTGCAGAGAGCCTTGAATGGAATGGAATAAGAGATTGACTTAAAAGCCAAGCACTGGAATCCAAGGGATTATTCAGCACTGCATGGAACCTTGACTAAGTAAATAGTGCTCAGTGAAATGCGCTGCCACTACCCCTTTAAGTGGCATGAAACAAAAGTATCCAAAGAAATTCTTTACATGGTAGTTATTAGACTGCCCATGGAAGGGAGGACAGTTCATATAACTCCAACTCCTCCTTAGAATTCATACTACATTAACCTGTCTATAAAGTTTCTTTTAGTTTAAAAAGTACTCCATGTTATAACAGCACACTCTGGAAATGCTTTATCATTGCATTGCCAAGTACTTCCCCCTTACGTTCCAGTTTCATTCATGACCTTCATGAGTCTGTTGGTAGAACCCTCGCCTCGCCTTGCACAGTTAGAACCTAATTAAAGTAACTATCTATATCGTTATTGCATACATTTAGTTTTTTTTTCGAATAATGGCAAAGAAAACTGCTAAGAATTCCAGAAAATCCATATAACAGTACCACAGCTCTCTCAATGAGGTTAGGACTACAATTTCCAGGTCATCTTCAAGCCACTTTTATTAAAAAGAATATATACATTCTAAAATATTTATTAAAAACCTTACACAACACAACTACAAATTAAACACGGACAGTATCTGTGTGGGAGTGAATAAACGAAAGGTAGTCACTGACGGGAGTGAACAACTGATAGGGTTCCGTGTATATCTTCCCATAAGGGCCATACGGACCAGGACCTCCCCTCCCCCTGTGCCCACACCTCGAGAGAGAGTGACGAAGACCCATCACGTACCACTGGTCCGCGTCGAACCTGTTCTGGCCATAGGAGTTTACGATCCTACTGTTGGCAAAATCGTACCTCGAGGGACCACTCCTTTGCTGATGGTATTCCTCATTGGAGGAGAATGGGTTGCCGAAATCAAACCTAGGCTTCCGGCAGACAAGAATGGCTGTATTGTCACTCTGAAATGGAAGTTAGTATTCTGTTAACTTATGAAATTAGAAAATAAATTTAGTGAAATAACTCCAGATTATCCAGACAACATTTACTAAGTTTAAGTTATAGAAATCCTGTAGTTATAAAGTAATTAATGGAACTTACATACCAAAGGAATTTTAATGCTATTCACTCTTCACTTTGGCATTTTAGTGAGAATAGAGCTTTGGCTAAGATTTCCAATCAATATCATTGTTTAATATATTCTTTTAAAGGAATGAAACTCATCTTAAAAATTAATGAAGTCCTTAAAAAATAACTTACAATGCAATCATCACTTCCATACGTTTCAGTGCAGAACAGGTCCGGTATTCTTGAGCTGCAAGATTAAATACTTTAACACCCAAATATTACATTATTTCACCTTTTTATTTACCTCTATCTTATGAATCTTGTTAATTTACAGTCAGCAATTGTTACCCTAATCTTGTCTATTTACAAGGCTTATGGTAGGGATTTACTGGAAATGCAGTGAAATGAACATTCCACTTACTCGAAATAACCATGTTGTTTGTAAGCCACATGATGATAGCCATACTTCTTGTCATAGCCATATTCAGCTGCACCATAGCCGAATGCTGCTGGATTGTAGTAATTAGGGGCCAAGTTCTTCATGTAAGCAAGACACTTCCTCTTAGGTATCAAATCAGTTTCCAATCTCTGAAGAACTCTCCTCTCCTGCAAGAAAATTTAAAGTTTTATCAAAATATTTTCAAAATCCTAACCTCTCAGTATCTGCATTTTACTACCTTCAAAGTAATACTTGAAGGAACTAAACTTACCTTAAGAGCTTGCTCTGGCCAGCCAAGGGTGAAGCATTCCCACGGTCCCTGATGCTGATAGAAGAGCTCCGGTGATGGTACACATCCCAAGCCTATATGAGGGTGGCTGACAATATCGACACTACGTTCCAGACGAAGCAAGGCAATGTCATTGTGTTCACCAGCACCGATTTTGTAGCCTGTCAATTTAAACTCCACAATAAAAATCTGTAAGACTGCTAGGTGGAAAAAAAAAAAAAAAAAAAAAAAAAAAAACTAGGAAAAAACTAAATCAAAACTATCAAGAGTTCGGCCGTTAAGGTCTTTTTAGAAAATTGACATACCATTTCCTTCCCTTACCTGGGTGGATTATGATGTCCACGATCTTTATCAACTCCGTGTCAAAGACATGATGTGCTTCATCAGATAAATCCCACTCGCCCAAAGATGCCTGTTAAGGATTTAAATCTATCAGACCTTAAAACACTATAATCAATACCACCGTTTTGTACATTTGCAACTTTTAATAACTATGTATCTTCATGAACTAGGGAAAACCTGCGGTTTTAGCCTTTTAATTTTCAGACCACACCCAGATCTGCTTTTTCTAGGTTCATGCAAACCCCATTTACAGATCGTAGAAAGGTTACAAAACTAGAAGAACTTTCCTATTTCTAATTCATCTAAGACACTTGCCGAGAAATCTGTATTTGTTATAGCCACACAGTGAGCAGAAGTTAGAACAAACTGCTTGTGAATCAGAGCACCAGAACAGACGAAAAGCTGCACTATTCCACCGTGGTAGTTTTGTGACTGGACTACAGCAACCTGAAATGTGATAAGGAATATCATTCTAACCAAACTTTGAAATTACTAAATATAAAATCTTGTCGAGGTGCCACACGCCAAATGGCATTAACGTTCAAAGCTATACCTTAATTCACGTAATAAGAGTTACTTCTAAGCATACTCTTGAAAATGAAGATCATTAATTCTAATACAAAATAACTGAAGTACCCACATGCCAGGGGAATTCTCCATACTGGGCCTGGTTATAGTCGAAGTCATAGTACGTTGATCTTGCAAGAACACCTCTTTCGAGTCTTTGGCCACATTGCAGTTTCTGCTGTGTTGGAACAATGTTTGTGCTTCGACTGGAAGTAAAGGCATTCTATAATAACTGGAAACTAAATATAGGGCATTCTTCCTGGAAACTACGTAAATATAGGGCATTCTTCCTGGAAACTACGTAAATATAGGTATTTTTCTATAATTCACTGGGATAAGGATGGGCCAGCTAGAAAGCATAAATATAAGCATCAAGATATAGGGTATTCAACATTCTAAAGTTTACTGGAATGAGGATGGTTTAAACTGAAAGCCTCCCAAGATTTCTGGTTTAGTATTTTCTAAATTTCACTGGAATGAAAAGACTGGAGCTTTTCAAGATTTGGAGTATTCTACTTTACAAATATAAAATTCACTGAAATGATAATTAAAACTTTTTAAAAGATTTTAGGTATTCCAAAATATATAGGTTATTTTGATGTTCTAGAGTTCATATGTACAAAGGACGTTCATACAAAAATTGGATATACTTACATTGGTAGTTCACACACCTTGACTGCATCTCCACCTTCACACCCAGGCGTTGGGATTAAGTGCCATGAAAAAGCATTAACTCCAGTTTTCTTGTAGGCAACACATGGTTTTGGCCCTAAACCGCTTCTCTTGTTTGGCTGACCATCAGCCCAGTAAGTTTTGTTATAGTAGTCTATTAACTTACCTAAAACATGGAGATGGATTCACAATGACATAGATAACAGAAACCGATTTAGATTTATCATAAGCTAAAGAGTCATAGTTTCAGGTTGGTTTTTATTTCCATGCTCAAGAACATAATTACAACTAAAAGAATCTTGGTTGATTTTCAATACAGTCTTAAGAGAAATCAAATTCACTAATACTTACCATTATCCCAGGTAAATCTGTCATCATCAGCATCATACTTTAAGCCAATTATAAACCTGAAGTCCGAGAAGGTCTTCTCTTCTGTGAGCATGTAACCAACAATAAAGTTGTGCACTTCACGACTGGGAATCACAGCCAGCCTATCCCCTCTACAATCGTTTGTTGTGAAATAATAGTAAGAAGTGTCAATCCTCACAGGCTCTGGGAAGGGCTGAAACCTGCCCACTATATCCAACGCTGGTAGAAACAAAATTTAAACAAAAATTTAAATATCAGCACTACAATAAAGATCCTAAGACAGAATGCACAGCCTCAGCTGTGACATATATAATACAATCGATCACACAAAGAAGTGTTACTCCTTCTACACCTAAGGAAAAGGATCAGGAATTATAAGAGGGAGAATAAACGGGATTTATGCCACGAGACCTTCCCAATTCCTCGCAAATACATGGACCAATATAGTTTCCAGACTGCCTATCTCGCGTTTCATTTCTGACGCTACATTTAAAATTTAAGGGAAAGCTTGAATATTTTAAACTTCACTTGTCCCCTATATTCCCTTTTTAAAATTTGAAAATAAAACTAAGAGCTACAATCACTATTAAATATGAAATAAAAGTGTTGGCTAGTCGCCTATATTCCCTTTTCAAAATTTGAAAATATAACCAAGAGCTACAATCACTATTAAATATGAAATAAAATTGTGGGCTAACAGTTCCATCGTATCAAAATAAAGTTTTTATAAAGCGATCACTCAAGTCAGCTTACCTTTATCACACTCCACCAAGCTCCCAATAGCTGGTATGTTAATCCAGCATTCTTCCTTGGCATCTCCGAAGGAGCTGTGAGTACCAGGACCTGTTATGAAGAATATTTTAGCACTAAGCGCTCATGGGATTATGCCTTTGAAATAACATATCGCGTTCAACATAAACTTTCCAGTAGTCATAATATTTCAAGTTTCATTTACACCAATTAAAATACTCACTCCCTGACTCCATAAGGAATTCCTTACCTCCCAAGAGATTCTGTGCATAATAATCATATGAAGAGGAGTAACAGCATAAGTTATTGGAGTTTTCATTGCATCTGTTGTCGTGAACACCTGAAATTTTAGTAAAATTTTCAAAACTTTCAATATTTACAGAACCTCTTAACAACCATTCCGAGGCTTTTTCAAACTATTTCAAAATTTATCAGTCAGCAACCCCCATTGCACAATGAAAGAAAGTTATTGTATTGCACCATACCCAGTTTGCAAAGGAACAGTTGTTTCTTAAAGCAGTCCACCTTGTGCAACAGAAGGCAGTCTTTCGACGAGCTGTAGAGGAACCCCATACAATCTTTCTTCTCACTCACAATTCTAAGAGTTTTCTTCACCACACTTGGTCCCTTTCAGAATCCTGTAAAGTTTTCCCACAGAAACCACAGAATGCGATAAAACAATGGAGAATAATTATTTATCATGTAAAGGTTTGTTTGGTTGTCATTCTATTATAGGAATACTTAAAAACAGGTAAAGTGGAATCTGGATAAATAATCGAAATTAAAATATTCCAGCTTACTTCTCCCACTGTATCTCTTCCTCTGTGGTACGCCACTCCCATCGATCCCGGGTTTTGTCTTCCCAGTAAGCATCCAGCCAATAGTAGATGTCTATCTTCAAATCCACTTTCCTTGACCGGACCAAATTCTCCAGCTCAGTCCATTCCTAAAACAAACTGGTGTTTAGGGGAAAATATTTCGACTCCGGAGCGAAAAAAAAAAAATCCACCGTCTACATACCAATTTGACGACTGAGTTATGAATATTGGCATAATTTCCTGGCTTGGCAAGAGGCACAAGTATTTTAGTCCAAGTCTGAAAGCACCATATTTTTAAATCATACTCCCTAGTCACAAACTTAACGGATAATTAATTTTAGTCACAAACCTTAATTCCCGATCATTTTAATCACAAACCTTAATTCCCGATCATTTTAATCACAAACCTTAATTCCCGATCATTTTAATCACAAACCTTAATTCCCGATCATTTTAATCACAAACCTTAATTCCCGATCATTTTAATCACAAACCTTAATTCCCGATCATTTTAATCACAAACCTTAATTCCCCACCAGAATCAAATTACCCCTCATTTTAATCACAAACCAATTCCGATCATTTAATCAAACTTTTAATCAATTCCCGATCATTTTAATCACAAAGCATTAATTCAAACCCAGATAATTTATAATCAAACCAAAGCCTTAATTCCAACCCGATATTTATTAATCAAACCAAAGCAAATTAATCCCGAATTCCCATTTTAAATCAAACCAAAAGCCTTATCGAATCATTTAATTTTAATCAAACAAGCTTTTAAAATCCCAATCCCATTTTAATTTTTCTCCCAAAACTTTTCAGATATGAAAACAAATGTCAACGTTACACTGTCCAATTTAATGATTCCTACAAGGCACACTTCAGCTAATTATAATGATTAAAATCTTTCAATCCATAAGTTAAAACATCCAATCTAATCCATCACTTACCCTTGAGCTTTGGATATAGAAAGATCTGCTATTCAGGAGTTCACAGTAGTCCTGTACCTGTACTTGCGAGCGAGAGTACACTTTCTCATTGGTGGGTATAAACATGCAGTAGCCACCAAAGTAACCCAAAGTTTACAGGGCATATTCTCCCTTCAAGCTGGCCACCTAGGGTATGCAAAATCCCATTATCAGATTATGTATAAGTGCCTGCTTAGTTATTTTGAGTTCATAAACCAGGAAGCAAGAGTTGCAACATACTTACGCCGTTTTTTGTAATTATGAAAATTCAAGGGCCTTTAGAAAGTAATGCTACTTTAAGCTATTCATATAGCTAATGCTATTCAGGCATCCTCAAATATGAGTTAACATAACATATGTAATAAAATAGTAATTAAGTAATTTACTTTTATGCAAACAATTGTCCGAATTAAAATAAAATTAATACCAATTTTAAATATTTCAAAAAAACGTGACATACCAGGAGTAACCGTCACGCATTCATCCTTTGGAACGCATGTCAAGTGAGGGCTTGCACATTCGTCTCTAAACACAGTAGCATGGTATGAGTGACTAAGCTGAGCGGGTTTGAAAGCTGGAATAGAAAAAATTGCAATTCACATATATTTCTTAGAACGGGGACATACCAATCTTACTGCAATTAAGCCATTTCAAATATATCACCTAACAAACTTCAAAACAGTTACCTTCGAATTTTATCGTTGAACCACTACTAAAACCCACAAGTACCTGAAAAAAATTGTCAGTTTTAGTCTAATTTTATATACCTCTACTCACGTTTAGTAAAGTTATTCCACTTCATAATCAGATTATGCTTTAAGCATACA
>NC_087221.1:24981121-24986121 GCF_015104395.2 Macrobrachium nipponense
CTTTAAGCATACACAATTCTTCAGAGCCAATAGTCTTTCTTGAAAATAAGTCTACTTACCATCAACCATACTTCATGAACAGTTTGGAATATTTATTTGAATTAAACTAGCCAGCCGCCGAGTAATATTAGCTTTCAAGTTTTACCAGGTCCAGTTCAAACCGCAACCATGAAACTTTAAACCATAGTTTCAGCCGAAAACTACACTACTGAAGACAAATCCTATGGAAACCTGCCAGGGGGCAGTCCTTCAAAATTCTTTTAGCTCTCCAAGATGGCACAGAACAGATAAGCATTACAGTCTTTAGTCAGGCTAAGGTTAGGTTGTGACCCTGTAAGTAGCCTGTGATTTGATGTGACACCATATGTTAGGTCCGGGAAAATATTCGACCAAATAATGTCCAGCATACTTGGACCATTCCAGATGTTCAACTACTCTGGAGTAGAGGTTCATCCAAATTTTTAAAAATTTCATACTATCTCATTAACTGAAAATAACTTAGGCCATTACGACCGTAACTAAATTTACCAGCCAATTTCTGGATTCATACACAACTCCAACCAATTAATCTTCAGATTAATGATCTGTAATGTACAAGGTACAGTTTGCTACAAGAATTGAATACGCATCGTACTAAGGAGACATCTGGCAACTCCATAAAAATATTCCTTTGCATTACTTTCTCAATTAGTAAAACCACCGAACTCAATGGCTAACAGTTCTATCAAAAATTCAATAAATCTGCCCAGTTCCCGGTAATTCTAAGCCCGCACTCCGCAGTACAGTAGACTATGGCAGTTGACGTTTTCCCATGTTATTTTACCAGCTGAACAAGAATTTAAAGTAATATTTATTCGGTGGACTGTAATTAAACCGTAGTTTACCTCTGAAGACAACATGACAGTACAAGGGGTACGATGCACCAACTACAGAGTTCAAAGGTAAATAACAGATTAGGTACAGTCGACCAGGGTAAATCCAAAGTAGAGATCCGTCTCTTGTTTGCAGAAGAATATATATTTTTCAGATGTTTTTTATTGATTATGCTTAAACACATCATTAATATTGGTGGCATCAAGCAATTACAAACGCCCTTGTTCGCCCATCTAAGAAATTCTTGGGAGGGACCCCAGTGGAAAAGCCGGTTTTTTTTGGGTGGGTTTTTGGTTGGGGGAGCAGGAGAAAAGTGATTTCCAGGCACTATCCTACCCAAACAAAACTACCTTTACCTAACCTAGAGCGCCCGTACCCCCCACCTAGGCCTAGGGGGGGGGGGGTTCGCCCCCTGTGAACGCCCCTTAAAGGGACTACCTTCCCTGCACACTTCATAACAATCCGAAAAATTTGAGCGGGCCATTAGGCTAACTGAGAGACAATACTCCAGCATATTTCACACAAATAATTCAACACGAAATAAACAAAATATATACAGGAAATAGCTTACCTTACATAGGTTTTATCGCACCGAACTGCTTTTTTTGTTCAAGTCAAGAAGGCACTTTTCCTTACAAGTCTGGCAAATATGTTAACTTTATTAAACCGTGATTTTGGCAAAAAGTTACGAGCCTTTCCATAGGCCCATGATAATAGTTTGTGAAATCTCGATAATTCACGTTAACACTTTTCACACACTATGGGGAAACTTTCCTAGGGAACAAAATCGGAGCGTGTAGACGGTCGTGCTAACTCACTCATGGCGTTAGTGCAAGTAACGCTTAGAGAAAATAGGTGTATTTGCCGGAAAAATTTACGACTTGGTAACATTATATATTGTCATTGGCTGAAAACACTGTGCTTTTTGTTTCGGAGAAAATTGAAACTTGCTTATTTACGATTGGATATGGTCTTAATGAAGTCACTTTTTGGGTGGAGTTTTTTCGTGACGTCATTCGGAAGTGTGGTTTCCCCATGACAATTCGAGACTGCGCAGCACACAAACGAACGAACAGGAGCTCATTAAAATAGGTGATACGACAGAGACAACAACATGAAGGACTTTGTTTTTTCTGTAGGTACAAATGTTCAAAGGTAAATTACACGTTAATTACAGCCGGCCGAAAAAATATCTTAAAATTCTTGTTCAGGCGGTAAAACTGTATATAAAAACGTCAACTGGCATAGTCTAGTTCGCCGCGGAATAAGGGCTTAGATCTACCTCCAATTCCTTAAAGAGCCAATTGGGATACTTGGAAGCTACACGAAAATGGTTTTTTTTAATCCAAATAGATAAAAATGAAAAAAATTCATATGGAGATTAAGACAAACTGTATAAAAATTTTACTTTAAATACTACTTTACTTTATACAAAGACTCAACATCCTTAATGACTTGGGAAGTGAATTACGCGACAACCAATACCTTTAACCAGTTTCAGGGTGAAAAATGGTTTCTTCAAAAGTCATTAAGTTAAAAGACCAAAATTGTAAACCGCAGCTTAGCAGTGCCAGAATTTCATTTTATTCTTTAAGTTACTAACAATTGTTTCAAACTGAAAAACCCCAAGAACCAACTAATAATTTATGACCGATGCCATACTTATTTATAATTTAACTACACTTGCGTTATTAACTATCGCAGTAAAACCACACCGATATGCTGTTCATTATCAAGACAAATTAACCACAGCTTAGACACTATTTAGCCTCCGATTATTTTAACGTACATCAACTAAACACCATACTATTCAATTAGATTAAATATATCACACAGTGTTGCAATGCTTTTCAAAATTTTGACAAGACTGGGAAGAAGGCCATACAGAAGTAAAAGCCTGCAAGAAATTTGCAAGCATGTAGCACGGAACTTCAGTTTGTATCACCACAACCATTCTCAGTTTCTATTCCCGCATTAACACACACCGAATGCATTTGATATCACAAAAATACACCATAACATACAAAATAAGTAAATAACAAAAAAGAATCGACGACTAACCAAAAATGCGCAAACAGAAAGCTGCCACTTCATCTTGCCCCCACTAAACTTAATCACAGGTCACTACCTACTTCAGAATTTAGCGTCAACCTGACGAAACTTATTTTTCCCGACCTCCGCAAGGATACTGAATGAACGTTCAAGGAAGTGAGAAAATTATCGCGGTTGGTTACCTCTGGCAATGAGTTTAAGTGAGCAACAGTGGGTTGGTAAAAGTTTGTTGTTCAGTATCTTCGTAGAAATTTTTCGCTAGTTCTCTTTGTTCACGAAGTTTTAACAGATTCTATGAGGTTTCCGAAAATAGAAAGCGATAAAGTTGGATGAAAGCGGATGAATACTTTAATCAGTTATATATATATATATATATATATATATATATATATATATATATATATATATTATATATATATAACTAATTAAAGTATTCATCCGTTTCATCCAACTTTATCACTTTCTATTCTCAGAAACCTCATAGAATCTGTTAAAATTTCGTGAACAAAGAGAACTAGTGAAAAATTTCTACCAGATACTGAACACCAAACTTTTACCAACCCACTGTTGCTCACTTCCACACAGCTCATAGTGATTTGCAAGCTTTGCATCTTTGACTAGCTTGTTTCACCGCTTTATCACCGTCTTTTTTTATTTGGAATAGAGCAGAAACTTATTAGAAGCCCAACACGTTTTCTAAGTTTTCGTTGTATGAGCTGAATGAAATGCTGCTTTATATATATATATAAATATATATATATATATATATATATACCATATATATATGATATATATATATATATATATATATTGTGACGTTTATAGATCGTTCGTCATACCCCGCAATTAAACTAAATAATTTGATTTGGAAACGGCAGCCATTTCTTTAGAATATCAGCTGATTTTTAGTAACCGCGGGAAACCCAAAACCCGCCAGCTAGAGATAGGAAGTTCCCCAGTTGTGGAAAAGAGTCTTTTATCAGCTGTAGGGACGTATCTCAAAAGGGAAGGGTGTAGGCAGATTGGTACTTCTTAGACCTATACCTTAAGCTCTCTTTCCTGTGACCCCTCTGCTGGCTGTATGCTTGTTTTCCAGGATTTGCCTTTGATCGTGGGGGGGTTAAGCTGACCTCCAACCCCCAAGCAACCCAACTGATTCTGTCTCAGTCTGCTGCGAGACGTGATCTCGGACAGAGGTCAAATTACCTGCCTTCCTGTTAGTAGCCTACCCAGTGGGCGTGAGTGCGCGCCGATGACCCAGGCCTCAGACAAAGGGGCCCCCATACTTTCCTACAAAGAGCCACATTTTCTTCAAAGGTCCACACTGAACACGACATCCAGGTACGTCTTGTGGAACAGCATATTGCCAGTCTCTCCCAACCTATTATCATTGTGATCCTCATTCTCCCAATTCAATTTCCCAGCAACAAAAGGAATTCATCCCTTTGTTCCCTCTCACTGCCTCATGGCCGCATGCTTCCCCTTGTGTGATCGTCCCAGACCAATGGAGTCATTGCATACTTCAGTGAAACCTTAAAAGTTCCTTCTCCCCAGTATTAGAGAATTAATTAATCAAAGCAAGAAGTCATTTTTTCTTTTATGTCGTTTAATCTGGGATTCTTTTCCAGATTCCATGAGTCACGTGCCGTCTCTCTGTCCGCAAGTGTGCATTAACCCAAGTGAATGAAAATCAGCTTGAATTGAATGAGACTATAAGCCCCAACGTGGGCCAATATCATTTAACTTTTCTCCAGGCCAGCACGGGCCTTTTTTGTAAATAAATAGTTTAAAGTAACGAGGCTGAGTTTTCTGGCGACCTTCCCATCTAAAGAAAGTTTACGGTAAGTTCAAGCAATTCCCTCTGGAAATCCCTAAATTACTTCCGTTTACGTATCTAGTCTCTCACAAGGCCCTATATACGTAACAATATATATATATATATATATATATATATATATATATATATATCTATTTATATATAGGTATATATATATACCTATATATATATACTATATATATATATATATATATATATATTATATATATATATATAGGTATATATATATACTAATATA
>NC_087221.1:24998621-25003621 GCF_015104395.2 Macrobrachium nipponense
AGCACTAGGCACGATCCCAAGATCCCTGAAAAAGGAATCTAGAAAAACTAGAGGCTGAAGTAGCTCCAGGACTCATGCAGAAGAGTGTGATCCTAGAAAAACGGCACACATAGTAAGAAAAGTGATGGACTCCTAAGGAGGCAGGATGCAACCGGAACCCCCACACTATAAATACCACCCAGTCGAATTGGAGGACTGTGATAGAGCAAAAAAATAAAAAATAAAAAATAAATAAATAAATAATAATAATAATAATAATAATAATAATAATAATAATAATAATAATAATAATAGTGATTTAGGAGAGCAAGCAATTATATGCATATGAATATATGTATATAAATTCTACGATAAGGAAACTTTCGCTAGACTTCTGATAATAATAATAATAAAAAAATAATAATAATGAGTGCAGCAAGCACACAACTTATAAGTAGATATGTAGAGTAAACTCTCTGATAAAGAAGCTTTGCCAGCCGGCAATATAATAATAATCAAAATCATCAGCTACCTTGCAGTAATAAGTGGCACGAGCACCAACCTGAGAGAGTGATAGAAAACGATCAGGCAAAGATCTCTGGGGACTATGGTATCAGAACGGATAGGGTGATACGTGCAAATAGACCAGGACGTGACGTGATTGACAAAGTTCAAGAAGAAAGTATCACTCATTGATGTCGCAATACCATGGGACACCAGAGTTGAAGAGAAAGAGAGGGAAAAAATGGATAAGTATCAAGATCTGAAAATAGAAATAAGAAGGATATGGGATATGCCAGTGGATATCGTACCCATAATCATAGGAGCACTAGGCACGATCCCAAGATCCCTGAAAAGGAATCTACAAAAAACTAGACGCTGAAGTAACTCCAGGGCTCATGCAGAAGAGTTTGATTCTAGAAACGGCGCACATAGTAAGAAAAGTGATGGACTCCTATGGAGGCAGGATGCAACCCGGAACCCCACACTATAAATACCTTCCAGTCGAATTGGAGGACTGTGATAGAGCACATCTATATATATATATATATATATATATATATATATATATATAATAATAATAATAATAATAATAATAATAATAATAATAATAATTTTTGTTAGAGAGGATGGCCAGCATCAGTGGAACTGATTTTTATATACGGTCTTTTGCTAATAGCTGGCCGATGTTCATATTCTGGTTAAGGAAATGTCTTCTAAAAATATTAAATGATTGATATGGTAACTAAATTAATATTTTTAGAAGCCATTTCTTTAACCAGAATATGAACGTCGGCCAGCTATTAGCAAATATCAGCCCTGATGAGAAGAAAATAATAAGAAGAATTGAAAAGACTATATGTATAAAATCAATTCCACTGATGCTGCCATCCTCTTTAACATAATAATAATAAAATAATAATAATAATAATAATAATAATAATAATAATAATAATAATAATAATAATAATAATAATAATAATAATAATAATCTACACTGAAAACTAAAAGCAAATCAATAATCCACCGACCGATTAGTTCCCTTAGAACTATTTCAGCTCACAAACATTCATCCTACAAGAACATTTTTTGCCCTAAAATAACGAATATCCCCTTCCTCCCTGCATGAATATTCAGCAGGAGATGCCGGAGAACATTATTAGCATACGGCATATGACAGTGAAAGAGAGAGAGAGAGAGAGAGTTTGAGAAAAAGCATGAAGACTTAAAACAAAGTTAATATAAAGACGACGAATGGTTAATAGAATTTCGGTTTTGGGGGTGGGAGAGGATGTCCTTCTTCCACTAATTCCGACAACTTTGTCCGTTGAGAAAGGAACAAAGGGACAAAGGCGTAGTTTGTTATATAAATCAATTGTTTTCAGGCAAAAGACATGGTTTAATATATATAAATAAACTTTTGATGCATATAATCTCATGTAGGACAAACGGGTGGGAGGGCGGTATACTTTTTCCCTTGTTTCACCAACTTTGTCCGATGACAAAGGGGCAAAGGGAAAAGGCACGGTTTATTCTATAAATCAACTGTCGATGCATATATAACCTCATGCATGATAAAATGATGGGAGGGCTGTATCCTTTTTCAACTTGTTTAAACAACTTTGTCCACCGCCTAAGGGAAAAGACATAGGATATTATAAAAATAACCTGACTATGCATAACTAAAGCATGAAAAAGAGCTGAGAGAGCGTTTTTTTTTTTTTTCGTCGCTTCGAAAATTTTGTCCACTGACAAAGGAATGCTGATGTATATAATCTCACGTATGAAAAAGGGATAGGAGGACGGTATCCTTTTTCCCCTTCTTTAGACAACTTTGTCCGCTGACAAAGGGCAAAGTGAAAAGGCAAATTTTATCATATAAATCAACTGTTGACGCATATCACCTTATATATGAAAAAGGGGTGGGATGTCTGTATCCTGTTCACACTTATGCCGACAACTTCGTCTGCTGACAAATTGATAAAAGGAAAAGACACGGTTTAATATCTCAAAAAGCTGCAGATGCATATAATTTCCTGTAAGAAAAAGGGGAGGGAGGGCAGTATCTTTTTTCCCCTTCAGCAGACAACAGGGTAAAGACAACAGCCACAGTTTAAAATATAAATCTCATGCAGGAAAAAAACGTGGGAGGGCGGTATCTTCCTCCCGTTATTCCAACAGCACTGTCCGCTGACAATAGGCACGTTTAATATATAAATCAACTACTGATGCATATCACTATGAAGGAAAATAAAACTGACGCCTCTAGAAGCAGTCCATTATTGTAAGATAAAAGTAAATTCCGCTGTGAAAAAAAAGAGACAAAATAAATAAATATATATAGTATATATACATATACATATATATATATATATATATATATATATATATATATATGATATATAATATATATATATAAAATATTTTCATTGGTAAAATATGTTCGCTTTACTTTAACACTACGTATGATAGCTCGGCAAATTTAGTAGCGCCGCAGTTGGTTATTCGCCGCAAAATTTATGTGGATTTTAGTCTCCAGGTAAATGTTGTACGTTTTTCATATTCTGGTTCATATCTGTGGAAGACAATCTCTCCCACATTTTTTTTCTAAACATGAGATTTGGTTTCGGGTATTTGTTTTTTTTGCTCTTTTTTTTCCTTATCTTACATACTGATAGGAATATATATATATATATATATATATATATATATATATATATAGTATATATATATATATATATATATTCAGTTATAGATTATTCATTCGTTTACTGTTATACCACTGGTTGAATTTGCAGATAAACGCTTCATTAACATTACATGTGTCTGCTTTTCCTAAAACTGGATCTTTCAAAGAGAAGTTTATCGTAATAATTAAATATTTCCACACACACACACACACACACACACACACACATACTATATACCAAAGGGATCTCTACATATCTGTGCGTGACAAACTCTACGGAAATTAGATTACACTTTTCACTATTCGTTTCCTTATTTTTCCACCATCAAGTGCACGTAACTTGATCTCATATCCTTAATTCGTCTTCATACTGTAGACGTTTAACCTAAGTTTTCACAACTTCATAATATGGTTGAAATTTTTTGTAGTGCACTTTTAAAAAGCAATTGTAGATAGAGAATCTTACTTACAACTGGATAATGTGCTAAATAAGCAAGCCAAAAGATTAATGTCTTATACCTTTGGATAAGTGTTAAATAAGCAGCCAAAAAAAAAAAAATTAACATCTATATAACTGCAAAAATATTGCAAAAATCTTATTAATTTGCTGTAAGGGGATTTTTTCTTTCAAATCTGATGCATTATAGAATAAAATGTATTGCCGTCAGGCAATTTGTTTCGCGAGGATTCGATAGAATTTTCCAGGGTTAAAAGGGCATTGGCATAATCCCTCCTGAATTTCCCTTGAATATCAAAGTGATATTTTTTTCTACAAAAACCTTCAACTTGAAAATGATTATTTCTGTGCCATGCAGGCTCAATGAAATAGGAAATGTGATAATATCATATCTCCAGTTAGTTTCGGATTAAAAATATAATTTCAGGAATCTTAATTTCTTCATTTTCAACGTTTTCAAGATAATAAAAGAACAACTATTTCACACACAATGCATTTTTGTAAATGGCGTCTTTTATACTCCGTCCAAATGATCTTAATAAAAGTCGCGCATTTAGATTCATAAACCATCAGCCCATTTTCCCAGTCCATATTAACCTTTCTAAACGCCTACACTATTCACAGCAAATGCAGAATATCTTTCCAAAGATAAAATCATTTTCTTTTGTTTTAAAAACGTGTCATTTTCTCGAAATCAGTTTCTATCAAACATAATTAAGTTTCTCTGCTGTGGCAAAAATATGTTTTTCCAAAGCGTGTCATTGATTTCTGAAATATTTTTTCTTCAAAAGATATCAGTCTCTCCAAACCAAAATATATTTTTACTTCGTCAAATGGTATGGAGGATATTTTCTAAAATCGTGAATATTTCCTCTGAAATTTCGAATTATTAATCTGGGATGGAAAATATTCTTTCTCACGCCTAAAAAAATCATTTTTCAAATCCAATATTTCTTTATCCTTTGCCAATGTAGGTATAAACTTTGACAAACAAAGACTGACTGTCTCCAGTTCGAAGATTTTAGGTATGTACGTGGCTCCCATACCCAGTTATTAGCATATACATTTTCTAATCTATCAATTCTATTGAATTACGGTTACAAGTACCCATATTAGTGTATTCCAGTTATTAGCAAAGATATACATTTTACAAACTATTAATTCTGTGACAATTTGTTACAAGAACCTGTATCTTATTCGATAAAATTATTCACAAAGTTCGTTATTAACTCAATTTCTCTTAATCATGTCGACGATATCAGTTGACTTGTCCCTTCTGATAATCATCGAATGATAAGGACACCAAGTTGTTGAAAAAGACTACAAATTCAACGTGAGTTTTGTTCTGTCACCGCTACAATTCGGAAATTACTT
>NC_087221.1:25008621-25026121 GCF_015104395.2 Macrobrachium nipponense
ATTTCTGGAAATGAAAAAAAGAACAACATACCAGAACAGGAAAAGAGACATGGGAAAATCCTTATTACTATCAGTATTAAATGAAGGAGAAAACACGCAAACCATCATAGTGATGAATGCGCAGGGTAGTGTTACGAGTAAACTCAAAAAGAAAAATAGAGTACTAGAAGAACTAACCCAAAATGAAAAGAAAATAGATATAATGAATATAAGTGAAACCTGGTATTCCCAAGAGACTGGGATGATGATCAAATAAAAGGGTTCCAAACTTATAGATCAGATAGAAAAAAATAGGAATCAAGGGGGAACCGCAATATATGGGGAAAGACAAAAAACAAGGAAAAATATATGAGAAATATAGTAACTCAGAATGTGAACTAATAGCGGTAGAATTTGAATCTGAAAAATTGATGAACATAGTAATATATAGACCTCCTAATACTAAAGAGTTTGACTTAATAATTGAAAAATTGGATGATATATGTAGAAATCACAAGGACTGGACTATTCTCCTATCTTGGTGACTTCAACTTTCCTTTCGTAGAATGGAAAGAACGAATAGGAGATTGGGTGTTGTACTTATACATATAAAAAAGAGAGTAATAGTAGTGGCAGAAGATAAGAGACAATTTGAAAAGCTATTAGATATGCTACTAGAATACAACATTCAACAAATAAATCACCTGCCAACAAGAAGGAAAATACTTTAGACCTAGTATTTGTGAACGAGATGAATTATGTTAAAGAAATAATAGTTTATAATGCGAGTATTTCAGACCATAATGTCATAGAATTAACAGTTCATTCCAAAGCAAGTGAAAATAGAGATAAGCAAGAAATGAAAAAAGTGGGAAGGATATGGAAAATACAATTTCTACAGTAAAAATATAAAATGGTCAGAAATTAATGAAGAATTAAACAAAGATTGGGATAACATTTTCGTAAGTGATGACATAAGGGTAAATACGGAGATATTATATAAAATATTGGAGATAATAGTGGAAAAATATATACCGAAGAAGAAAAGTAAACATCATTCATGCATACCAAGAGACAGAAGAATCTTGTTCCAGAAAATCAGAAAGTGGAAAAAAGGTCTTGCGCAAAAAGAAAAAAATGCATGGAAAGTTATAGAACTAAAAAGTAAGATAGAAAATGCAGAAAAAAAAAGATAATACAATCAAAAGAAAATGAAAAACCGGACGGGATTGGAAGAAAAAATAAAAAACCCTATTAAATATCAAGCAAAACCCCAAACTATTATACTCATATGCGAAGAAGATGAATAAAAGAAGAATAGAAATAGGCCCTCTGAGAATTGAAGGGGGAGATTAAACGAATGAAAAAAAAGGAAATTTTGCAACATACTGGCAGAACGATATAAGAGAGAATTCACCCCTAGAATAGATAATGAAGATAATGATATAGAAGTAAGGGATGAAAATAGTGAATATTTAGCTGACATAGATATTAATGAAGCTGATATTGTGCAGGCTATTAATGAAATTAAAAAAAAAATGGAGCTGCTGCAGGGCCTGATGGAATTCCTGCTATTTTGTTAAAGAAAAGTAGTTCATTCTATCGCAAAGCCACTTGCAATATTATTAAGACAAAGTGTAGATACAGGCAAGATATATGATGAGCACAAAATTAGCGTATATTACCCCTACTTTCAAAAGTGGATCAAGACTAGAGGCAAGTAATTATAGGCCTGTGAGTCTAACATCACATATAATGAAAGTGTATGAAAGGGTAATGAAGAAAAATATTATGAAACATTTAATAAAAAATAATTGTTTAATAAAGGACAACATGGTTTCGTACCCGGAAAAAGTACACAAACCCAACTGTTAGTCCACGTGAAAACATATTCAAAAATATGAAAAGCGGAAATGAAACAGATGTGGTTTATTAGACTTTGCAAAAGCTTTTGATAAAGTAGACCATAATATATTAGCGAAGAAAATTAGAAAACACAATATCGTGGATAAAGTAGAAGATGGTTAAAAGAATTTTTACACAACAGAAAACAGTAGTTATTGCAAACGACGAGAAATCGGATGAAGCCAAGGTAATATCCGGTGTGCCGCAAGGTACGGTGTTAGCTGCAATACTGTTTTGTTATTATGATTGAAGACATAGACAATAATGTTAAGGATTCGGTAGTGAGTAGTTTCGCAGATGACACAAGAATAAGTAGAGAAATTACTTGTGATGAAGATAGGAACGCTCTACAAAGAGACCTTAACAAAGTATATGATTGGGCAGAGGTAAATAGGATGGTATTTAACTCTGATAATTTTGAATCAAATAAATTATGGAGACAGAGAAAGAAACAAAGCTATATGCATATAAGGGACCTAATAATGAGACCATCACAAATAAGGAAGCAGTTAAAGACCTTGGTGTGATGATGAATAGGAACATGTTATGCAATGATCAATAGCAACTCTGTTGGCAAATGTAAAGCAAAAATGGGAATGTTGTTACGGCACTTCAAAAACAAGAAAAGCTGAACACATGATTATGCTTTATAAAACATATGTTCGTAGTCCACTGAATATTGCAATATGATATGGTACCCACACTATCAAAAGGATATATTGCACAAATAGAGAGTGTACAAAGGTCCTTTACAGCTAGAATAGAAGAAGTTAAGGACCTAGACTACTGGGAAAGACTACAATTCTTAAAATTATATAGTCTGGAAAGGAGAAGAGAACGCTACATGATAATTCAGGCATGGAAAACAGATAGAAGGAATAGCAGAAAATATCATGGAACTAAAAATATCAGAAAGAGCAAGCAGAGGTAGATAATAGTGCCCAAAAATATACCAGGGAAAAATAAAAAAAGGAAAGCACACAGGACATTAATCCACTACGCACCAGCATCGATAATGCAGCGTCTATTCAATGCGTTGCCAGCTCATCTGAGGAATATATCAGGAGTGAGCGTAGATGTGTTTAAGAATAAGCTCGACAAAATATCTAACTGCATCCCAGACCATCCAAGATTGAAGATGCAAAATATACCGGAAGATGTACTAGCAACTCTCTGGTAGACATTAGAGGTGCCTCACACTGAGGGACCTGGGGCAACCCGAACAAGATGTAAGGTCTGTAAGGTAAAGGTAAGGTCTCTCTCTCTCGAATAATCAATCTGCGTAAAGGATAAAAGGAATTATTTAGATTAATCAACTGTTCCTCTTTGTGTACGCCAGGGCAGAAAACATAACGGTACAGATACTGTATAAATATAAATACACAAAAATTACAGCATGAAAAAGTAAAACTCAGCCGGGAACCAACATAAACCAATTAAGTTAGTTCTATTATTTATTAACTTACTCGGATTGGTTCTGGATCTGCGGAGTTGACTACATCCAACTCGATATATGAATACAAGCAAAAAAGTTTCCTTCTCCGGCGTAATTGAGTTTTCTGTACAGCGTACAATGCTGTATGAAACCCTCAGCCGCGGCCCATTAAACTCTCAACCACGGCCCAAAGGTGGCCTATGTTGTTGGCGTCTGTAGCAGTGCCAGCCGCACGATCATGGTTAACTTTAACCTTAAGTAAAATAAACACTACTTAGCATAGACATCTGCAATTTGGTATGTTTGATGATCGGAGAGTGGATGATCAACATACCAATTTGCAGCCCTCTAGCCTCAGTAGGTTTTACGATCTGCAGGCGGACAGAAAAGGTGCGGACGGACAGACAAATAGCCATCTCAATAGTTTTCTTTTACAGAAAACTAAAATGGTGGATTCTCTTCCCGAGAAACGAACATTTAAGAGAAAGACACATTTCACATTCACTCAACGGAAATAAACAATCGCAAGGATTGATTTGATTCACTGACTGATCGATTGATTGATTTGACTGATAAACTAAGTGTCTGTTTCTTGTTCTCCGCATAAATGACCTTATTATGCAACCAGACCCCAAAAAAATTATTTCTATCTTCACAATTCCCATACACTCCCACATTTCAAAAGGTGAGATTCTATTCCACTCATTACTTACTTATTTCCTCGCTGACCTCCACATAAAACAAGACACACACACAAAGGGAAAAAAAAAAAAAAAAACAAAAGACGCATCGCCCACCAGGGAGGGAAGCACTGAAGAAGCCCCGTATCCAAAGTCATCTCGGCCTCATTCCCAAACTTCCGGGGCGAATGGCTCATCAGCGCGCGTCCCTCGCGACGAGATGACCCGAAAACTCTTCTCTTAGCTCCGACTCGATCGGCTTGAAAAGAGGGAGTTGGAATCTGTAAACAGCCTCTGTATGCCGGAGTCTTTAGGGAGAAGGAGACTCTGATCCCATTACAACCGGTCCTTCAGGGCTGATGATTATGGGGCGCTCAAGAATGCGGTGGGATGATCAGGCTGGTCTCCTAGTGTGGATATAGGCCTAGACGCAGGTCTCGAGATGTAGGTTAGGGAGCGTCCTCTCCTTAGTCAAATATGTCGTCAACAAACGTCGCAACTTATCGCACACACATCACAAACAGGTTCAGAACAAGTTATCCACTATAAGTGACGAACGAATCTCTGGCAGATGCTGTATAATCGTATGAGGCGCAGGGTAATCAAGACTACCAATAAGTCAACAATTTGTATTCGAACCGTTTGTGATGTGTGAGCAGTAATTACTGATGATCGTTTATGACATGTTTTCCTGCAGTATGAACATACCCTTAATACATATACTCAACAAACACATTTTGGGATGTGGCTGCTAGCCCATGGCCTTCTTATAAGCCTGGTTGCTACCGCCACAGCTATAGGTACTAATATAGCTGGTTAGTACAACAGATGCACAACTGACAGATAATGAAGCGAGCCAGTGTCTGACAGTTCTCGTTTTAGGGTCGAACCCGAGCAAGAATGCTACTAACATACTGTTCATATATATATATATATATATATATATATATATATCTATATATATATATATATATATATGTGTGTGTGTGTGTGTGTGTGTGTGTGTCTGTGTATGTGTGTAAATGTAATAGCCACAATGCCCTCTTAACTTCTCAAATTCTTTGCTCTTTTTTTGGATACCTTGTCCCTACAAAGCCTCGAGATCCATGGTGACCTCGTCGTGATTATGGTAATAGCTTGGGTCGTTTCCCGTTACCGGACATCATGATTTCTTTCATATTTCTTTGAAGTTGGATCTCAAGGCTTTGTAGTGACAAGCATATCCAAAAAAGAGCAAAGAAAGAATTTGAGAAGTTAAGTGTGCGTTGTGGTTATTATATTTACATATTTTGTAACTTGTAAAAATGACCAGTAGATTCTACATATATCATAATAATATATATATATATATATATATATATATATATATATATATATATATATATATATATATATATATGTATATATATATATATATATATATATATATATATATATATATATCTGAAAATAATTTCTCGTTTCCCTTGTACTGTCCTGTCCTTTCGTGATTAGAAGGACCTTCTGACCCAAGAAGAAGCATTGTTAAGGCTTAGTTCTAATGGATCAAAAGAATAAATTTCTCGATAGGAAATAACAAAATATGTTCCGCGGAACCGCAGGTTGCACTGATTGGGAAGGTACGTGTAAATACAAACTCTATATATATATATATATATATATATATATATATATATATATATATATATATATATATATATACTTTTATGGGCATAGTTTTTCTCTAATACAATTTTCGTTAAAAAGCAATTGCTTTAGTGGCATCAATAAGGTTCTTGCAGGTATCTTCATACCGACGAAGTTTTTTCCGATTCTCGTTCGTCAATTTCTGGTGAAAAATACGCAGACTTCCTTCTTCCATTATTGAATTTTGTCACGACAGCTGTTTCGCTTATGGCATTATCAAGCGACTACTGATTTACAATCTGACCTTCGCCTATTTATCTCATCGTGTGGGAGGTATGACCTTGAGGTATGGTACTGGTTAGTCTAGGGATTAGAACATAAGGACATATGTACTGTGACAAGAGTGAAAGTTTAAACAGTGGTTAAATAAATATTCAAAATACAATGCAATGTGCTAGAGTTTCCTTAAATGTATGTTTAAAATTTAATATGTTACTGTTGGTTTTAGATAAAAATTACAAATTACATACAGGAATGAAAATGAAATATAGAAATCTAAATACGGGAGTACAAATATATGTGTATATTTTATAGCATGCATAAAGGTACAAGAGATAATTTCTGTTTATACATAAATGTGTATGATTTAAATTTGGAGGGTGTGTGTGTGTGTGTGTGTGTATGTCCAAAATGGCTACGTTGGTTAACGGTGCTGATTCGTGTTGGGGCGGGGGTCTCAGCGACCTGAGTAAGGATGTTACTTGACTTTCGCTGACGCTGGGTCTTCTCATGTCTTCGAAGGGCGCGATGTTCTCGGTGGATTGGGGCGCGCTGTCTGGTCCCTGTTGGCTTGGGTATTCCTTCTCCTGCTGGAGGGGACCCAGCGTCAGCGAAAGTCAAGTAACATCCTTACTCAGGTCGCTGAGACCCGCCCAACACGAATCAGCAACCGTTAACCAACGTAGACCATTTTTGGACATACACACACACACACCCACACACCACTCAAATTTAAATCCTTACACATTTATGTATAAACAGAAATTATCTCTTGTACCTTTATGCATGCTATAAAATATACTCATATATTTGTACTCCCGTATTTAGATTTCTATATTCATTTTCATTCCTGTATGTAATTTTGTAATTTTTATCTAAAACCAACATGTAACATATTAAATTTTAAACATACATTTAAGGAAACTCTAGCACATTGCATTGTATTTTGAATATTTATTTAACCACTGTTTAAACTTTCACTCTTATTGTCACAGTACATAGTTCCTTATGTTCTTTGTATCTAAAACAACGCCCTTAAGCTGTTAATCCCTAGACTAACCAGTACCCATACCTCAAGGTCATACCTCCCACCCGATGAGATAAATAGGCCGAAAGGTCAGATTGTAAATCAGTAGTCGCTTGATAATGCCATAAGGCGAAACAGCTGTCGTGACAAAATTCAATAAATGGAAGAAGGAAGTCTGCGTATTTTTCACCAGAAATTGACGAACGAGAATCGGAAAAAACTTCGTCGGTATGAAGATACCTGCAAGAAACTTATTGATGCCACTAAAGCAATTGCTTTTAACGAATATAAATATATATATATATTATATATATATATATATATATATATATATATATATATATATATATATATATATATCAATTTGCCGTTATCTTTATTTAAGACAAAACTCGACGAGAATTCGTCTTACCAAATTCTACACGATGAACAAAGATGTATTGGGCATGGAACCTTTTCATGGGATGATATAGTACTTACTTCGCGATGACGCATATGAACCTCGATCTAAAAACTCATTAGAAAAAGACAGTGAAATAATGTTCCTCAGAGCAAGAATCTCTCTCTCTCTCTCTCTCTCTCTCTCTCTCTCTCTCTCTCTCTCTCTCTCTCTCTTATCTTCATTATCTCCTTCTTCTTGTCTTATTGAAAATATATGGGGCAGAGGAAAACACCATCAGCTTCCTCAAAAATACAATGCGCAACTGGAATACAATACTTACAAGCTCTGGAATAAGACTAGCAGAGGTTAATATCAGGAGAGAGATCTTCCAGGGTAACTCACTGTCCCCACTACTCTTTCGTAGTAGCCATGATTCCAATGACAAAAAGTACTGTAGAAGATGGATGCCGGGTACCAACTCAAGAAAATAGGCAACAAAATCAACCATCTAATGTTCATGGACGATATCAAGCTGTATGGTAAGAGCATCAAGGAAATAGATACCCTAATCCAGACTGTAAGGATTGTATCTGGGGACATCAGGATGGAATTTGGAATAGAAAAATGCGCCTTAGTCAACATACAAAAAGGCAAGTAAACGAGAACTGAAGGGATAAAGTTACCAGATGGAGCAACATTAAAAAAAACATAGAAGAGACTGGATACAAATATCTGGGAATAATGGAAGGAGGGGATATAAAACATCTAGAGATGAAGGGCACGAGCAGGAAAGAATATATGCAGAGACTCAAGGCGATACTCAAGTCAAAACTCAACGCCGGAAATATGATAAAAGCCATAAACACATGGGCAGTGCCAGTAATCAGATACAGCGCAGGAATCGTGGAATGGACGAAGGCAGAACTCCGCAGCATAGACACCAGAAAACTAGGAAACATATGACAATACACAAAGCACTACACCCAAGAGCAAATACGGACAGACTATACATAACACGAAAGGAAGGGGGGAGAGGACTACTAAGTATAGAGGACTGCGTCAACATCGAGAACACAGCACTGGGGCAATATCTGAAAACCAGCGAAGACGAGTGGCTAAAGAATGCATGGGAAGAAGGACTAATAAAAGTAGACGAAGACCCACAAATATACAGAGACAGGAGAATGAAAAACAGAACAGAGGACTGGCACAACAAACCAATGCACGGACAATACATGAGACAGACTAAATAACTAGCCAGCGATGACAAATGGCAATGGCTACAGGGGGAGAAGGGGGAGCTAAAGAAGGAAACTGAAGGAATGTAAACAGCGGCCACAAGATCAGGCCCTAAGAACCAGATATGTTCAAAGAACGATAGACGGAAATAACATCTCTCCCATATGTAGGAAGTGCAATACGAAAAATGAAACCATAAACCACATAGCAAGCGAATGCCCGGCACTTGCACAGAACCAGTACAAAAAGAGGCATGATTCAGTGGCAAAAGCCCTCCACTGGAGCCTGTGCAAGAAACATCAGCTACCTTGCGGTAATAAGTGGTACGAGCACCAACCTGAAGGAGTGATAGAAAACGATCAGGCAAAGATCCTCTGGAACTACAGTATCAGAACAGATAGGGTGATACGTGCAAATAGACCAGACGTGACGTTGATTGACAGTCAAGAAGAAAGTATCACTCATTGATGTCGCAATACCATGGGACACCAGAGTTGAACAGAAAGAGAGGGAAAAAATGGATAAGTATCAAGATCTGAAAGTAGAAATAAGAAGGATATGGGATATGCCAGTGGAAATTGTACCCATAATCATAGGAGCACTAGGCACGATCCCAAGATCCCTGAAAAGGAATCTAGAAAAACTAGATGCTGAAGTAGCTCCAGGACTCATGCAGAAGAAGGAGCCAGGATGCAACCCGGAATCCCACACTATAAATACCACCCAGTCGAATTGGAGGACTGTGATAGAGCAAAAAAAAAAATAATCATAATAATAATAATACGTTAAAAAAGAACAAATTGAAAAAACAATAAATAAAAACAACTCGCTTAATTCTGCCATTCTCTTTGATAGAATTTGCCTAAAAGAGGGTCTTTTACCAAAATAATAATAATAATAATAATAATAATAATAATAATAATAATAATAATAATAATATATGAAGAACAGTAGGAGAAGGAAACCCAACCTAAGCATGGCATGGATAGACTATAAGAAAGCCTTCGACATGATACCACACACATGGCTAATAGAATGCCTGAAAATATATGGGGCAGAGGAAAATACCATCAGCTTCCTCAAAAATACAATGCGCAACTGGAATACAATACTTACAAGCTCTGGAATAAGACTAGCAGAGGTTAATATCACGTGAGGGATCTTCCAGGGCGACTCACTGTCCCCACTACTCTTCGTATAGGCCATGATTCATATGACAAAAGTACTACAGAAGATGGATGCCGGGTACCAACTCAAGAAAAGAGGCAACAGAATCAACCATCTAATGTTCATGGACGACATCAAGCTGTATGGTAAGAGCATCAAGGAAATAGATACCCTAATCCAGACTGTAAGGATTGTATCTGGGGACATCAGGATGGAGTTTGGAATAGAAAAATGCGCCTTAGTCAACATACAAAAGGCAAAGTCAAACGAGAACTGAAGGGATAAAGTTACCAGATGGGAGCAACATAAAACACATAGATGAGACAGGATACAAATACCTGGGAATAATGGAAGGAGGAGATATAAAACACCAAGAGATGAAGGACACGATAAGGAAAGAATATATGCAGAGACTCAAGGCGATACTCAAGTCAAAACTCAACGCCGGAAATATGATAAAAGCCATAAACACATGGGCAGTGCCAGTAATCAGATACAGCGCAGGAATAGTCGAATGGACGAAGGCAGAACTCCGCAGCATAGATCAGAAAACCAGGAAACATATGTCAATACACAAAGCACTACACCCAAGAGCAAATACGGACAAGACTATACATACACGAAAGGAAGGAGGAAGAGGACTACTAAGTATAGAGGACTGCGTCAACATCGGAAAACAGAGCACTGGGGCAATATCTGAAAACCAGTGAAGACGAGTGGCTCAAGAGTGCATGGGAAGAAGGACTAATAAAAGTAGACGAAGACCCAGAAATATACAGAGACAGGAGAAAGACAGACAGAACAGAGGACTGGCACAACAAACCAATGCACGGACAATACATCAGACAGACTAAAGAACTAGCCAGCGATGACAATTGGCAATGGCTACAGAGGGGAGAGCTAAAGAAGGAAACTGAAGGAATGATAACAGCGGCACAAGATCAGGCCCTAAGAACCAGATATGTTCAAAGAACATTAGACGGAAATAACATCTCTCCCATATGTAGGAAGTGCAATACGAAAAATGAAACCATAAACCACATAGCAAGTGAATGCCCGGCACTCGCTCAGAACCAGTACAAAAAAAGGCATGATTCAGTGGCAAAAGCCCTCCACTAGAGCCTGTGCAAGAAACATCAGCTACCTTGCAGTAATAAGTGGTAAGAGCACCAACCTGAAGGAGTGATAGAAAACGATCAGGCAAAGATCCTTCTGGGACTATTGGTATCAGAACGGATAGGGTGATACGTGCAAACAGGACCAGACGTGACGTTGATTGACAAAGTCAAGAAGAAAGTATCACTCATTGATGTCGCAATACCATGGGACACCAGAGTTGAAGAGAAAGAGAGGGAAAAAATGGATAAGTATCAAGATCTGAAAATAGAAATAAGAAGGATATGGGATATGCCAGTGGAAATCGTACCCATAATCATAGGAGCACTAGGCACGATTCCCAGAAATTCCCTGAAAGGAATCTAGAAAAACTAGAGGCTGAAGTAGCTCCAGGACTCATGCAGAAGAGTGTGATCCTAGAAACGGCACACATAGTAAGAAAAGTGATGGACTCCTAAGGAGGCAGAATGCAACCCGGAACCCCACACTAAAAATACCCCCCAGTCGAATTGGAGGACTGTGATAGAGCAAAAAAAAAAAAATAATAATAATAATAATAATAATTTATTATTATTATTATTATTATTATTATTATTATTATTATTATAATAATAATAACCTTATAATAACAAATGACTGCCACCTCAACATACCGAAAAATCTTTGTGTACTAATCATTCTACGTCCAGAGTTGCCTTTAATCAACATTATATATATATATATATATATACATACACAGAAAGAGTGACAGAGACAGAAAGATGAGTAGAGGAGGAAGGAAGAGAGCCGTCGGCGGTGGATTTTCGAGAAATGCGGCGCAGGCGAGAGGTGCCCCACGAGTGAATCAAATTATATTCCAATTTACACTCGTGCACGGCGTAATTCTGGGCGCAATATTCCTTTCTTTTGTCCCCGCAGAAGCAAACGTTTCTGGGTACGCGCATTTCGGATGCAACTTCCTCCTATGTTAATGGCATATCTTGGTTGGCCGGGCCCTTTTTTTTAAGCGGGGGACGGGGGGCGCGGGTTGGTGTGGGGTAGTTGGACTATTGGGGCGGGGGGAGGGGAGGGGAGGGGGGGGGGGACGGGCGGGCCGTAGTGACACAAGGAAAGCCTCAGGTCGACAGAGTTGTTGAGTTATGCTCGATTTTGTTTTACTGGGTAAGACTGAGTTCTTTCCGAGTCGCTTCCGGCATCCTATATAATTTTTGGAACCAGAAACTTACGAATCATTTGAATGAATATGAATATGTACAAGGTACAATGCATTCACCTTCCTGGCAGTTATGGAAAACAACAAACCTTTTAGCAAAGTATAAATGAATGATAGAATATATCCTTAAAGTATATTTATAAAAAATCCTATCTTTTAGTTGGCTATTACTAAACACTATTGAGCTCAGGAAATTACCTAACAATGTCTCTTGAGCCCCTACAACACCTGAATAAAAAAAACATAATTTTTATTCATTGTCACCTGAGCATTTTGCAAAAAATGATTCAACTCATTACGAGAACACTTCACATTTTTTTTTTCGGGGAAAATCATGAAATTTTCTTTATGAAAGAAAGCAACAGCTAGTAAAATAAAAGAAAAAGGTAGACATTTTTATATTAGATTTCGATGTAAATGTCAAAAGACATGGCTCGTGAAAGAGATTTCTTCATTGAATTATTCAATTGACTTTAGAAAATAAAATCGCACATAGTTAAAGCGAGTTACGCAAGCACTCTTCCGCCCCCCCCCCCCCCCCCTTCAGCTGTTCTCCATTTCTAGCCAATTATCCGTGAATACAAATTCTATCATTATATGAATATAAAAGAAATGGCTGAAAACTCTGCAACTCTTGGCCGTGCGGACGTACATGCCATTCTGAGCTTGTGCCAAAGCATCTCCATTCTACGCACGTACATAAATGGGAGTTGTGAGAGAGGAGACCCCGGGCTGGAAAACGGCAAATCTTAAGCAGTGTTGCTACACACAAAATAGATAAATATTCGTGACAATTTCAAGCCACACTGCAAAAGTTTACATTATTACCTTAATTCTATTTCGGAATCTAGACGATTAAAGTAAATCAATCTTAGCTTAACCTGAACTCTGAGCTGATTACCATCCCTCCTAGGGCTGGGCCGAAGGATGAGACATTTACACGTGGCTAAGAACCAACTGGTTACTTAGCAAGGGGACCTACAGCTTATTGTGGGATCCGAATCCCATTATATCGAGAAATGAATTTCTAATCACCAGAAACAAATTCCTCTGATGCCATGTTGGCAGCGCGGGATTAAATGTCACATCAATACCTTATGAAGCACCTCGACTTTTTGTTTTTTTTTAAATCAAATTACTTGTTCATCTTACAAATAACAGATAATTTTATATTCTCCATCAACAATTCTTTTTTATCATTGAAAAGATTTACATTAACAAAGTGGGCATCTTTACACGGACTTATAACATAAAATAACTCAGTATTCAATATAGAAGTAAAATCAGCATGTACATTATGTAGGCATCTGTTAATTATCGGACAGCAAAGCAAATCATAGTTACCTTTGAAAATCAGGTTTACGATGAATATTTCATGGTCGCCTGCATATTGACTTTGCCCTAACATTACTGAACACTGCACATACACACAGTACATATATATATATATATATATATATATATATATATATATATATATATATATATATATATATATATATATAATATATGTATATATATATGTATATATACATATATATATATATAATATTACATACATATGTATTGTATATGTATATATATATATATATATATATATATATATAATCTCTTCTGCCAAAATATCAAATGCAAATTAAAAAAAACCATCTCAATACAGAGAGAAAGAGAGATAAAAGGAGGAAGAATGTGGTCGCATATTTGGTATTCTCGCATACTCCTCAGAAAAAGAAACTGCAACTAATTAGTTTATTTCGGAAAATTAAAGAAAACGCAGAAAAAAAACACAAATGTCTTTATCACGTCCGATTACGGGAACTTAACGAGCATCTTTAACGAACCCCTTCAGGGGAAACGCAGAAAGTGAGAACAAAGATTAAGGGAATAAGAACGCGGGGAAAAACGCGAAGCATAAAGAAAGAAAAAAAAGATAATAGGAGGGAGACGGGGACAGGGTCGGACATGAGAGTGTGTGTATGTGTGTGTGTGTGTGTGTGTGTGTGTGTGAGAGAGAGAGAGAGAGAGAGAGAGAGAGAGAGAGAGAGGAGAGATATATATAATAGAAATATGCCAATTTAACTAAGTAATTATGATCAATACACACACATATAAATATGAATATTATATATATATATATATATATATATATATATATATATATATATATATATATATAGTATATATATATATATATATATATATATATATATATATATATATATATATATATATATGTATACGTATATGCCAAGCTCTTTTACTTTATGTCAACATATTGTCACGGTAAAATGAAATAACACAAAATTGCATGGTACTTCCTTTTGATTATTTTAGCTGGATAAAATGGAACCACGCTATTAAATATATTTATATATATATGTATATACATATGTATATATATAATATATAATAAATATATATAAAATAAAATATATATACTATATAAAGGTTTCTTCACCTAACTAGAGAGAACTGGGAGATTGCTGAAAAAAAACACTTTGATTTTTGTTTCAAAGCACAGAAATCTAAGAAAAATAATACCTGTGGCTAGAATCACCCTTCCTCAATAAGCAAAAAACTAAATAAATAAAAGAAAGAAGAAAACCCTAAACGCAACTTATTCCACCATAAGGAGCCAGCAAGCAAGCAAGCAAGCGACCATGCCAAGCCAATTACCATAAAGTTCGGAGACGCAAATGAAGGCAATTGTCCGAAAGCGTGAGTAAAGTTCCAATAATTAGTCTTGCACGTTTGGTCACAGTCCCGACCAATAAGGGAAAGAATCTGAAGACATTTAAGGGCAGGGAAATTAACAAGTGTTAATGGTCGAAAGGGCTAATTGACAAATCGTCATTGATTACACTTGCACGTACAAAGTCCTGATCTTTAAATACAATTACATATGTGCAAATATATTTATTATATATAAATATACATATATATATATATATATATATATATAATATATATATATATGCATACATGTACACACACACATATAAATATAAATATACAATATATATATATATTATATAATATATATACTATATATACGTATAGTTATATATATTATATAATGCACGACGACGTAATTCCAAAGGGAGCTGATATTTGAGATATAAAGGGACAGCCAGGAATGGTAATTTTAATAATAATAATAATAAGAATAATAATAATAATAATAATAATAATAATAATAATAATAATAATAATAATAATAATAAGAATAATAATAATTTGAATGCGGATCAACAAGAATAAGAAATGCACCAGTCACGAACACCAAGTAACGTAGATGTAGAATTAGAAGGTCAGACATTGAAACAGTGTGGAAATTTTAAATATTTAGGAGTAGAGTTTAGTGACCAAAAGGATTCAAAAACTGGAAAATAACTACCCGAATACAGAAAATTCAGTAACAATCTGTATCTGCTCACCACTAATGAAAGACAGAAATATACCTCGCAAAGTGAAAACCATAATATACCTCTCTATTTTAAGACCAATATTGACTTATGGCTATGAATCATGGACATTAACATCAAGCACTAGAAGCCAACTTCAAGCAGCTGAAATGAAAGCCCTAAGACTCATAAAAGGTGTAACAAGACTGGATAGGCTACGAAATGAAGGCATTACAAGAGAACTGGGAGTGGAGGGGATACTAGATTTTGTGGAGAGGACAGCTTACATGGTTTGGACACACCAAAAGAATGGAGGATGGAGCGATATCCTATAAGGTTTTTTGGAATGGACACCGGAAGGAAGGAGACCGGTAGGAAGACCAAAAAAAAAAAAAAAAAAAAAAAATGAGAGGATGGCTACCAAAACATAGAGAGAGGAGTAGAGAGGAGAGGCTTTTAGTTTGCGCGGGAAGTTGATAAGATGAGGCTCTATGATGATTGCCAAGAATGGAGACAGTTCCTGAAGCAGGACGACTGACAGGCCTGGAGGCCTACCTGGCGTCTGGTGAGAAAGGTGAGAATAATAATAATAATAATAATAATAATAATAATAATAATAATAATAATAATAATAATAATAAACCTGCAATCAGCAATTCAGTTATTATACTTGTAAAGCTTCTACGTACGTGTGTGTTTTATTCAACAGACACAAATAATTATAGTATATATATATATTATATATTATAATACTATATATAGATATATTATATATATTAGATATACAGATACATATACAGTATATATATGAAACACCTCTCAGGAAGAACACTATTTCGCCCACCGAAACTCCACAAATATAAAACCACCCAACACAGCAGCATCAGCAGCAGCAAAAGCAGAAGCAGAAGACAGAAGCTAGAAGCAGAAAGAGAAAGCAGAAGCAGAAAGCATATTCATGGCAGAATTTCACGGGGACAGTCCTATGAGAGATAAAAAGTTTTTTTTTCTTTTTTTTCGGGGGAGCCAGAATCCACGGGCAGTAAAACAACGAACCGGAATTCGGAACCAATCATTCTTTTGAATGGTACAAATGCTGAACACGAGGGTGGGGTTTGGCGGAACCGCCTGGGAGGAAGAATGAATGGAACGAACGAGAGCGAATGCTTCTGCGCAGAACGAAGTGAAACAGAGAGAAATAAAGCGGCCGTGACGTCGGCATGACATGGAACTCATTAAAGAACTTTCGGGCGGCCCCGCCGGGTCCTTCCTTCTGCAGTACGATGTTCTTCATTAGAGGACAAAGGGCTCCCCTCAGGGTGCTACGGTGTGCTTCCGCTTAGGGAGGAATCATATCAGAGAGAGAGAGAGAGATATGTTTGATGGGAAAAGGGCAAATATGTAGCGAGCATTTATGCATTATATATAAATACTCTATGGATGATGATTCCATGTTTCCAATTATATGTTATACACACAAACACACACACACACACACACACAAACAAATATATATGTATATATATATATATATATATATATATATATTTATATATATATATATATATATATATATATATATATATATATATATATATATACATACATTAGGTTTAAATACTCTGTCACTGATAATTGCATATATTTATTATATGCATTTATGCACGAGTAATAACAAAAAAATTGACTTCTATGATTGATGACTGCGCATTTCTATCATATGTATTCATGTATGTACATGAGCATTCGATCCTAGAATATTCTGTCACTGATAATTGCATTTATTTTATTTAAATTAAAGCATTTATGTATGAGTTTAACAAATTCACTTCTAAAATACTTAGTACTGATGACTGCTCACATGTATTATATGTATTTATTCAGCATATAAAAAATAGATTCTAAAATACTGCAAGTAATGATTAAATAGTTTTCTTTGCTTCAAAATTCCAAAATAATTCTTCTATCAATCAATATTATAGTGTATTCTTTTCAGGCACTATTCCGATAGATTCAAATTAATAGATTTGCGAAAATAAAGCCAGTAG
>NC_087221.1:25031121-25033621 GCF_015104395.2 Macrobrachium nipponense
TTTTCTCGCGGTTTTAATTTTACTTGCCAAACTTTCATATTTATTTTTTTTATTTACTTATTTTGCCTTCCACACGTCTCAGTATTCTCATTAAAAGGTCTTCGCGGACGCAAGAAGGTGGTATGAGATGTGTTATGCATATTTTCAAGGATAATTTTTTGTACCTTATTCGTTTTTCCACGAAGAATTTCGAGATGAGGATGCCGGGTTTCCAAAGGATCGTGAAGGACTGCCTTCTGGAATGATATATGAGGGTTCTACTATTTGTTTTAGGTTTTTTAAGGATGTTTGTCCATAATTTCATATTATATCTACGTATTATAATATATATGATATATCTATATATATATTATATATAGATATATAGATATATATTATCTATATATATATATATAATATAATATATAGATACACATGCATACATACCTAGTGTGTATGTAAATATTTTTCTTTTTGCGCAATTATTGTTGGTATTATTTTCCCCGCATTTAGGATCATTATCATCAAATTTTTTCCGTTCTTATCTTTTTTTGATTATTATTATTATGATTATTGATTATTACAATTATTATCATTATTATTATCATTATTATTAGGGACGCCTTGAATATGCCATTTATTCTTGACAGACAATTTAAGAAAGCTGTACATTGTCAGTAAGAATTCCTAAGCATTTATGGAGCAGCGTAACAGAATGTTCGATGTACACAGAACCACGTCAATATATTATTCTTTCTTCTACAAGAAAAGTATCGTACATGTACGATAACCGTCGAATAACAGACGAATCATACATATCTTTTCTATTACCAGCTGCATATGACTGGTTTTCCATTGTGCTACCAGATGGCTCTGTACTCTGGTCGCTACCGAAAACATGAATTATTAATCAGGTTTTTGCTTCTGACAAACAGGGTATTAAACCACCACTCTACAGAGCTTTATTCTCATTATGTTAATGTCACTGATTCTGTAATATATTAGATTACTTCCTTTGTTTATATTTATGTCAGTTAATGGATTTAAATCATGCAATTCTAAATTTAAGGGGGGAGGAGGATATATCTGGAAGCATTTCTAAGAATTATTCCTATCATTCTGTTAAATAAGGGGGCGTTGATATATTTTGCAGAATTTCTCAAAAGAAGAAGAAGAAGAAGAAGAAGAAGAAGAAGAAGAAGAAGAAGGAAATGCTTTTACACAATCTACTATCCAAGTTTCCTATGTACTGTATTCTGAAATACCCAATATGAGGCTTCACTTGGCTCTTTCAGAGACCGAATGGTTTTGCCTTACATCGACAGTTATAAAAGATACGTAATTTGAATATCATTTCTCATAAAAAAACCCCATGGACTCAAACAACGACAATGAGGTCTGTCGTTCCAATAAAAATGTCGTTAAAAGGGGAGCCGCAGAGGAAAATAATGAATGGATTCGGAAAAGACATTCATAGGCCTCATAGAGATGCATCTCCCATTTAAAACCCCGGGAATAAAAACGTCGCTGGATAGCGAATGAATGAACAAAAGAGCTGGAAAAGAAAAAAAAACTCGAAAATAAAACTCGTGCCCATAACTGTGATCTAATAGCGGCAATAAACGACAAGTAAAAATGGTTATGAAATTCGGCATAATGACGTAAAACCGTTAATTGCCTTTTCACAAAAAGAAGAAGAAGAAGAAGAAAAAGCAAAAAGGTTCCCATGCGAGCACTCCGTCAGTTATGTGACGGCAGCGCCGCCCGCGCCATCTATTGATGATCTCTGCAATTATCCCTTTAATGGGAACTCGTAAAAAAGAAATGTCGTATACACGTAATGGTTTTTATGAGCGACGGGAGCAGAAATTAACTTCCAGACTGGAATTAACATTAAGAGCACTTCACCGCAACGAATTAGCACTTGGGGAAAAACACTCGTTTGTCAAACTTTACTTTTTTTACTGGCTTCCCTTTTTTTTCAATTCTTTTTTTTTCTCTCTCATCTCTCCTCTCTCTCTCTCTCTCTCTCTCTCTCTCTCTCTCTCTGAATGCTCTCACTTAATTAGCGCACCAAAAGTTAATCTGACTAATTTTCCTGAAAGGGCAATTAAGATCGCTGAGTCTTTTTGATGTCTCCTTTCCGTATTGCCTCGTGTAACTCGAATGAAAGATATTACCTCACGGAAAATTATGTAATTTTTTTCCACATTTGGAATTTTTTTATCTTGTGTTTTTTTTTCGGGGAGATAACAGACACAATTATAATAATAATAATAATAATAATATAATAATAATAATAATAATAATAATAATAATAATAATAAAAATATTTAATAGTCTTGTTGACAATGCGTTTATATCTATGTATCTATCTACCTCACTATCTATCTATCTATCTATATATTTATCCACATATATACATACATATTCACAAAAAGATACACATACATACATATATACACACTATATATATAAATATATATATATATATATATATATATATATATATATTCTTGAT
>NC_087221.1:25038621-25051564 GCF_015104395.2 Macrobrachium nipponense
GCCAGCGATTCAATTCCAACGCTTAATTCGTAATCGCCTGCAAGTACTAATTACTAATCCTCGGAGGGCGTGGGTCGAGCTACAACTCAAACCAAAGTACCCGAGGGCAGGAATCCCTTCCAAGTTCTTAGTTCCCCCTCCATCACATCAATAATTCCCAGAATGAAGAAGTTGCCCCTTCCCGTTTAATGCTAAGTTCACCAAACTTCAAAGAGATGTGTTCAGCAGACGGTATCAGCATTGGCATATTACAAGAGTACAAATAAGGCCCGCTAGATTAAAGCTACCCGTCGTGCAGTGCCCCGTAGTGGAGTGGGTGGGTCTTCTGGTTAGTATTTATTCCAGTTGTTATAAGCTTGTTTCTTTCCCTGTGGCTGCTTTGGTGAATTCAGCTTATAGTTGTGCTTCGCATTAAACTGAAGGGGCAGTAAACTGCCCTAAGTCAGTGGGCAATAAGTTTGTGGTCTATGTATGCATGTATATCTGTCTGTGTGGAATGACTGGAGGAAGGAAATGAAGGTCAGGAACTGGAAGGTGAGGAGGAGGAGGAGGAGGAGGAGGAGGAGGAGGATATGTCCCTTCATGAATCTGTTCCTAATTACCCATTATTTGGCCGACCCTTGCAGCGGAAGCAGCCGAGAGAGGGTCATGACTTAGAAAATGTAATTACTGCTGACGTTAACTGCATTCCCTCCTCCTTCTCCTACTCCTACTCCTCCTTCTCCTACTCCTACTCCTCCTCCTCCTCCTCCTCCTCCCCCTCCCCTTTCCCTTTCCCTTCAGCTCCCTTCTCTCTCCTCTTCCCTTCCCTCCATCTTCTTTTGCCTCCCTGAAAAACCCCTTTTTTTCTGTCCCTCCCAACACCTTCTTTTGATCACACACCCTCCCTCATATCTCTCCTATCGCCGTGGTCCCCTTCCCTCCTCCTTCCCCTCACCTTCACCCCTCATCCCTCCCAAGACTGTGTGTGGTTTCGTACTTCCTTTTAACCCCGTCTCCCTCCTCCTTTCCCTCTCCCTCAGCCCCTTCTAATCTCTTCCTTTTTTTTTTTCTTGCCTCCAAGAATTCTCTGGTTTCGTCCATTACCTTTGCAGAATATTGATCTTTCTCTTAGTAAATTTAATTTAACCCGGTTTCGAGAATCGATAAGGGTAATGTGGGAGATTCTAATCGATAGAATTATTTTATTTATTTATTTATTTATTTATTGTTGTCTTTTTTTTGTTTACTCTATTATTTGTTGTGCCTACATCAGAAGAGTGACGTCATCAGCTATTTATTTATTTATCTATTGTTTTCTTTTTTTTACTCTATTATTTGTTGTGCCTACATCAGAAGAGTGACGTTATCAGCAATCAATTTCTAGGGCGTTTCAAATTCATGAACTGTTCATTTGTATATTTTGATTAAATAAGATGAAAGGCAACACACGAAAACTAAATGCGTCGTGGAATCCATTAAAGAAAGGAGACAGTTATCAAAGTAAATTTAGGGCATCCGGAGAAAGGTTAAGTTCTTCTCAGCTTAATCCCTAATCGGGATTAAGCTGTTTTCAATAAGCATTTTCACTGTGCTTCTACCACTCATTGGGAGTCTCATTTACTAATCGTTCTGTGGCAGATGATTTACGGACGAATGTCCTCTTCAACACAACACTCCCTATTTATCCTGGATTGTGAAAGAAAACAAGCACAATCATTGGTAACAATAGCAATTTTTAAACCCAAAATAAAAAAAGTTATCTAGGGAAAATTTAACATTATCCCTGAACATCAGGAACCTAATATGATAACTATAATATAATAAAAACGAATGTTCTTTTGACGACTACGAATGTAACTGATATACCTTTACCTCTGAAACTTGAACAAATAAATTATCTTTCGGTAAACCGACTCTCACAGTAGATCAGCCAGGGGAACAACGAGCAAATTTAGCCCAAAGTAATTCCAGTCTATTTAGGAGTAGATTTTGGCCTATAAATTTAAGGGGGTATAATTTAGACGTCGGTTGAAATTTAGTGCCTCGGATTAAGCATCTAAAGCGCTTTCAGGTTCAAGCAAAGCAGACCTCCGATTTCTTTTTTTTTTTTTTTTTTTAAATAAACGTACAAGTTCGCTATGAGATTAAACTTTTGTTATCGTTAATCTTTATAATCTTTCACATCTTTACCTGCACACGAATTTTTTAAAGTGAACGATCTGTGTTTGATATACTTGGAGAGAGAGAGAGAGAGAGAGAGAGAGAGAGAGAGAGAGAGAGAGAGAGAGAGAAAGAGTTAACCTTAGGATACCAGAAGCATCAGTGCATACACTGAGTCGGATGGACACAGGAAAAGAAAAACATTGGCCCAAGAAGTTTTCCTCCAGAACTTTTCGACATCCAAATGAACCTTCTTTTGGTTCTCGTTTACCTCAATAACATCCACCAATGTTTACGCGTTCACGCTGGTCCGAGGCCTATTGGGCGTTGAATTTGGGGTATCAGCCGCCACTAAAAGGAAATAAATATTTAATTGAATTTTATACAGGCTTTTGGAGTTTCTCATGTAGGTGGCAATGGGTCTCAATAAGGCGCAAAAGCCGTACATGTGAAAATACCAACATTGAATTTTGGGTAATGGGCCCCGTTACAAGGAAACAAATATGTAATTGAATTTTATACAGAATTTTGGATTTTCTCATGCAAGAGGCAATGGGTCTCAATAACGCGCGAAAGCCAGACTTGTGAAAATACAAAGTATTAAATTTTGGGGTAACGCCCCCTCTTAGAAAGATTATAAAAAATAAATATTTACATGAATTTTCTTGGGTAATGGCTCCAACTAGAAGGAAATAAATATGTAATTGAATTTTATACAGAATTTGAGGGTTTCTCATAAAAGTGGCAATGGGTCTCAATAACGCCCGAAAGCCATACTTATGAAAATACAAAGCATAATCATAATTTGAGTTAATTTATTAATTTATTCGTGTTATTCAGCAACATTAAAACAAAATTTTGCTGCTCATTGGGAGTTGAATTCTGCGTAACGGTCCCTACCAGACGGGAATAAAAAAAAAGACAGTTAACTGAATTTCAGAAAGAATTTGAACCATTCTCAATTAAGTGGTAATGGATGTCAATAACACCCGACATCCATACTTGTGGAACTTGAGAATATGACCCGAAAGCCATACTTGTGAAAATACAATAAATAATCATGATTTATGTTAATTTCCATTTTCATTTTATAAATCATCAACATTTGCACAAACCTTTGCTCCTTAGAAACTTTGTTATTTTATTTTTCCGCCCAATTTCCTTTTGAAAAGCTCCCCTGTGAGAGGATGATTTTCAAAGCCGTAGCATTTTCACGCTCTCTTAATATAGTTTAATTGTCGAAAATATTTCTGTTTTCGCTCCTGAAAAAAAAAAAAAAATTAACCCAAATTGAGTTTGCAAAAAAATTCTTTGTAGATTCGGGCTCATTTTAGTGTGATAAAATGATCATTGACATTTTAATGCTGGCATTTTAACTCTGGCATAATTGCAGGACATGAGTGGTTCATAGAATATCTTTTGAAGGAATTATGATAATCAGAGAATATATTATAATTATTTTTTTCCAATGCAGAATATAATTTGTCCTACAGTTATGAATCTGTACATATATACATATTTCACATGACTGTGGTTACGCAATACAAGGGAGGTAAAACATTATTATTGTTCGAATGTTCAGAAAACATCCCAATCTGATACACATACACAAACACATAATTTACTAACTAAACAATCAATATACATATGTATGAATATATATATATATATATATATATATATATATATATATATAATATGTATATATATATATATATATGTATATGTATATATATATATATATATATATATATATATATATATATATATATATATATATATATTCATGTGTATATACACACATAAATACATACATGTATATATACTTTCCATATATACTTATATAAAGAAGGTAAAGTATTTAAATAAAGTAATTGAATATATAAATAATATATATATATATATAGATATATATATATATATATATATATATATATATATATAACATTCATTGAATAGAATGGCTTTCTCACTGTTAACCAGCTTTTTTGAAATTGCTTCATATTTTCTAATTATTTTCTTTACTTCATTGTTCAGGTTACTAATGGACACATAATGGGGTTCTTCCATTTACTCCAGTATTTTTACACGCGACAGCTGTTTCGTCAACCTATACGTATTGACGTTTTCAAGCGTACTGATACAAATATAGCCTACATGCGTTTTGTGACGTCATGAAGACGGAAAGGTAGTACAATTGCCAGATACCTAGTTTTAAGTATTTACAAAAGACTATAGTGAAACATAAAATAAGACAAATAAATAAATATGTTTTAAAAAAAAAAAAAAAAAAAACAAACAGAAATTATATTAAAAAGTTGAAAGTAAGTTATTATATGCACATTATACATAAATATATATTAAGTTACATATATGTCTAATTCACTGAAAGTCAGTGTGCGCTCCTGTCCGCGTGTGGGGGGCTTTGTCCCACGCGGTTGAAGGACTGCCTCCTACACGAGGGCAAGGATCGGTCTGCCTCACGTTGGATGTTAAGGCTGGACGTTGCATTGCGATGCTGACTGCTTCTGATATCAATAAACGATTGTAGTTGCCTTCCTTGTGTATTATTTTGGTGTTTGTGAGAAGTTCTTGTAATGATGGTTTTTTATTGTGGGGTATCCACAAAGTGCTGATGAATGGCTCCTTGGTTTCTGTGGGCCTGCATGCGACGTTTGAGTGTGGTGGTTGTGTGTCCGATATAGCATTTTTGGGGGGACTGACATTGCTCGTCAGCACAGACAAACTTGTATACTATATCAGATTTAACCTCTTTCTCCGTCGATGGGGCCGTACTATTTTTCATTACCAAAGAGGCCGTAAGGTTTGGTTTGCAGTAAATCCTTGCTGTTATTTTGTTATATGGCGCTGGGGGTTGGGGGGTGGTTCCTCTTCGCAGTATACCAAGGATGGCTTTCCTTTCATCTTCGTGGTGTTTGTTGTATGGTATCTGATGGTATATCACTATTTCTTTGTCTTTGTCTTGTGTGTTGTTCCTCGGGGTCGGATTATGGAAAGCCTCTAATCTCTTTTTGACAACTTGCTGGATCATGTCATCTGGATATCCGTTATTTGTGAGCAGCTGTTGAACTCTGTTGATCTCTTCGTTAGTCGCTTTCCACGTGGAACAGTGTGTTATGGCGCGTTTTATGTATGCATTTACCACAGATCGTTTATATGCATCAGGGCATTCGCCTCTAGCATTTAAACATCTTCCAGCGTCTGTCTTTTTAGTGTATACGGTGGTATTGTATTTGTTGTTCTTTTGGGTCACAAGTACGTCCAAGAAAGGGAGCATCTTCTCATCACTTCTCTCTACGTAAAATTTAATGTAGAATTTGCTTGGAGTTTATTTACTAATTCTTCTATGTCATTGTCGCCCTTTGTTGTGATAAAGATATCATCAATATATCTCCCATAGATTCTGGGTTCTGGGTGTCTTCAAATGTGACCTCTTCTGTGTGTGCCATGTATGCGTTTGCGAAAAGAACCCCGAGGGGGAACCCATTGCCACGCCGTCCTTTTGTCGATATATTTCGCCCCTATGTGAGAGGAATGGGGCTTCCTTTGTACATGCTTCCAGCATCTCTTTTAAGATTTTTTCGGGATCGGTAATGGTGGTTCTCAGAGCGGTTATATCTTGTCCATGATGATTTGTATTGTTTCATCCACTGGTACGTTAGTAAATAAACTTTCAACGTCCACCAGGGATGCTATGTCTTCGTCGGGTGCGGTGTCTTGCAGTAGGTCGATGAATTCCGTCGATGATTTTAGCGAGAACGTTGAGGGAATGTACGGCGTTATAATTTCATTCAATTTCTTAGCCACTTTATACATAGGAGATGTCATTTGGGATATAATGGGCCGTAGCGGGTTCCTGTTTGTGAATCTTGACTGTGCCGTAGCAGTATCCGGGCGCAAAGTCTCCGATGATTTTTGGAAAGCTTACTGTTCTCTGCTCTTTGTTCGCTTTTTTCTGTTAGTCTCATCATTTTCTTTTTGAGGTCATTTGTTGGGTCTTTTTTAAGTGGCCCTGAAACTTATTATTATCACTTAGTATATTATCCATTTTGGTGTCGTATTCATCTCTATTCATTATGACGTACACTGCGGTTTTATCTCCTTTGCGTATTATTATGGTTTCGTTTTCTCTCAGATTCTTTTGCTGCTTTTTTTAACTGTGGACTGACTATGCGACTAAAGTAGTTACCACGTGTTCTATTGGCCTCACCCAGTAATTCAGCGATGCACTCTTGTTTAAGTTCGATTTTGCGTTCTTCTTTCAGTCGCAGTAGTTTATCGATTAATACTTCTGTATTAATCCTCTTGGATTCAGGGTGTGGTTTTCGTATGTAATGGCAGTTCAGGCCTAGATTTAGTAACTGCTTTTGGTGTTCACTCAACTCTATTCCTGATAGGTTAATATACCGGCTTTTTTCTCTTCGTTTCTCACTGGTCCACCGTTTAATATCAGAAGCTTTTTGCTATGCCTTGCACTGACTATTTTCGAATGCTTTTCTATTTCTCTTTCCACTTGTTGTTGCACAGCACATTGGGTCTCTGTGGTAGTACTATTACAGAATTCACTCCAGTTTGTTGCTCTTTCTTCTTGCAGTTTGGTGATCTTTTCTGCTGATTCTCCATTCGTCGTCGGAGGCATTTTTCCACCTCGTTCCAACTCGACCGTGCCCGGCCATTATATTTAATACTTCTAGGGCACAATTTTTCACGGATACAACATTCATTGAATAGAATGGCTTTCTCACTGTTAACCAGCTTTTTTGGAAATTGCTCATATTTTCTAATTATTTTCTTTACTTCATTGTTCAGGTTACTAATGGACACATAATGGGGTTCTTCCATTTACTCCAGTATTTTTACACGCGACAGCTGTTTCGTCAACCTATACGTATTGACGTTTTCAAGCGTACTGATACAAATATGAGCCTACATGCGTTTTGTGACGTCCTCATGACGTCACAAAACGCATGTAGGCTCATTATTTGTATCAGTACGCTTGAAAACGTCAATACGTATAGGTTGACGAAACAGCTGTCGCGTGTAAAAATACTGGAGTAAATGGAAGAACCCCATTATGTGTCCATTAGTAACCTGAACAATGAAGTAAAGAAAATAATTAGAAAATATGAAGCAATTTCAAAAAAGCTGGTTAACAGTGAGAAAGCCATTCTATTCAATGAATGTTGTATCCGTGAAAAATTGTGCCTAGAAGTATTAAATAGAATGGCCGGGCACGGTCGAGTTGGGAACGAAGGCCGGAGGTGGAAAAAATTGCCTCCGACGACGAATGGAAGAATCAGCAGAAAAGATCACCAAACTGCAAGAAGAAAGAGCAACAAAGTGGAGTGAATTCTGTAATAGTACTACCACAGAGACCCAATGTGCTGTGCAACAACAAGTGGAAAGAGAAATAGAAAAGCATTCGAAAATAGTCAGTGCAAGGCATAGCAAAAAGCTTCTGATATTAAACGGTGGACCAGTGAGAAACGAAGAGAAAAAAGCCGGGTATATTAACCTATCAGGAATAGAGTTGAGTGAACACCAAAAGCAGTTACTAAAATCTAGGCCTGAACTGCCATTACATACGAAAACCACACCCTGAATCAAGAGGATTAATTACAGAAGTATTAATCGATAAACTACTGCGACTGAAAGAAGAACGCAAAATCGAACTTAAACAAGAGTGCATCGCTGAATTACTGGGTGAGGCCAATAGAACACGTGGTAACTACTTTAGTCGCATAGTCAGTCCACAGTTAAAAAAGCAGCAAAAGAACTGAGAGAAAACGAAACCATAATAATACGCAAAGGAGATAAAACCGCAGTGTAGCGTCATAATGAATAGAGATGAATACGCACCAAAATGGATAATATACTAAGTGATAATAATAAGTTTCAGCCACTTAAAAAAAGACCCAACAAATGACCTCAAAAAGAAAATGATGAGACTAACAGAAAAAGCGAACAAAGAGCAGAGAACAGTAAGCTTTCCAAAAATCATCGGAGACTTTGCGCCCGGATACTGCTACGGCACAGTCAAGATTCACAAACAGGGAAACCCGCTACGGCCCATTATATCCCAAATGACATCTCCTATGTATAAAGTGGCTAAGAAATTGAATGAAATTATAACGCCGTACATTCCCTCAACGTTCTCGCTAAAATCATCGACGGAATTCATCGACCTACTGCAAGACACCGCACCCGACGAAGACATAGCATCCCTGGACGTTGAAAGTTTATTTACTACGTACCAGTGGATGAAACAATACAAATCATCATGGACAAGATATACCGCTCTGAGAAACCACCATTACCGATCCCCGAAAAAATCTTAAAAGAGATGCTGGGAAGCATGTACAAAGGAAGCCCCATTCCTCTCACATAGGGGCGAAATATATCGACAAAAGGACGGCGTGGCAATGGGTTCCCCCCTCGGGGTTCTTTTCGCAAACGCATACATGGCACACACAGAAGAGGTCACATTTGAAGAACACCCAAAACCAGAATCTATGGGAGATATATTGATGATATCTTTATCACAACAAAGGGCGACAATGACATAGAAGAATTAGTAAATAAACTCCAAGCAAATTCTACAATTAAATTTTACGGTAGAAAGAAGTGATGAGAAGATGCTCCCTTTCTTGGACGTACTTGTGACCCAAAAGAACAACAAATACAATACCACCGTATACACTAAAAAGACAGACGCTGGAAGATGTTTAAATGCTAGAGGAGAATGCCCTGATGCATATAAACGATCTGTGGTAAATGCATACATAAACGCGCCATAACACACTGTTCCACGTGGAAAGCGACTAACGAAGAGATCAACAGAGTTCAACAGCTGCTCACAAATAACGGATATCCAGATGACATGATCCAGCAAGTTGTCAAAAAGAGATTAGAGGCTTTCCATAATCCGACCCCGAGGAACAACACACAAGAACAAAGACAAAGAAAATAGTGATATACCATCAGATACCATACAACAAACACCACGAAGATGAAAGGAAAGCCATCCTTGGTATACTGCGAAGAGGAACCACCCCCCTAGCGCCATATAACAAATAACAGCAAGGATTTACTGCAAACCAAACCTTACGGCCTCTTTGGTAATGAAAAATAGTACGGCCCCATCGACGGAGAAAGAGGTTAAATCTGATATAGTATACAAGTTTGTCTGTGCTGACGAGCAATGTCAGTCCCCCCAAAAAATGCTATATCGGACACACAACCACCACACTCAAACGTCGCATGCAGGCCCACAGAAACCAAGGAGCCATTCATCAGCACTTTGTGGATACCCACAATAAAAAACCATCATTACAAGAACTTCTCACAAACACCAAAATAATACACAAGGAAGGCAACTACAATCGTTTATTGATATCAGAAGCAGTCAGCATCGCAATGCAACGTCCCAGCCTTCCAACATCCACGTGAGGCAGGACCGATCCTTGCCCTCGTGTAGGAGGCAGTCCTTCAACGCGTGGGACAAAGCCCCCACACGCGGACAGGAGCGACACACTGACTTTCAGTGAATTAGACATATATGTAATTAATATATATTTATGTATAATGTGCATATAATAACTTACTTTCAACTTTTTAATTTAATTTCTGTTGTTAACATATTTATTTATTTGTCTTATTTTATGTTTCACTATAGTCTTTTGTAAATACTTAAAACTAGGTATCTGGCAATTGTACTACCTTTCCGTCCTCATGACGTCACAAAACGCATGTAGGCTCATATTTGTATCAGTACGCTTGAAAACGTCAATACGTATAGGTTGACGAAACAGCTGTCGCGTGTAAAATACTGGAGTAAATGGAAGAACCCCATTATGTGTCCATTAGTAACCTGAACAATGAAGTAAAGAAAATAATTAGAAAATATGAAGCAATTTCAAAAAAGCTGGTTAACAGTGAGAAAGCCATTCTATTCAATGAATGTTGTATCCGTGAAAAATTGTGCCTAGAAGTATTATATATATATATATATATATATATATATATATTATACATATATATATATATATATATATATATATATATATATATATATATGAATATATTATATATACATATATGTATATATAATATCACAAATACATACATAAACATACATACAGTATATGCTCATAATATACAATATACAATAAATACACAAGCGCCGATGTACTGAAACTAACAAATACACGAATCTCCCGAGCTGTAAAGCCTAACAAAAGAGGCAAAAAAAAAAGACGACAGAACCGAACACCAATTATAAAACTCTCCTACTTATCAATCTCTGTCAATGACAGTCTAATCAATTACGTCTTTTATTAAAGTATTCCACAAAATGAGATTCCAATACTTAATTCCTTTTCAAGGGCGCGAGTAATCATGGGACGACGGGCTCCTAATACAAAGAATAGTCTCGATCGTTCTTGAGCGAAATTCAGGGTAAATCAGTTTTGGAAAAGGGTACGCTCCTCCTTCCTTTGTTTTCCCAAGGCTGTTAGAGATCTCTGTTTATTAACAGGCAAACTGAACGGGTCAATATTTCATTTTTCCTCGCTTTGATGTTGTCTTAGAAAGATTTATAGTTTCAATTCGCAGAATATTATGATTTTCATATGAAAACTATGGCAAGGAATCATGTACGCACACACACACACACACACAACACACACACACACACACACACACACACACACACATATAATATATATATATATATATATATATATATATATATATATATATATATATATATATATATATATATATATATATATATATATACAAAGGTGTTGCCACGGAGGAATATTGAAAGGCGAGAAAGAATTTCTCGCCTTTCAATTCAATTTCCTCCGTGGCAACACCTTTATTTATACATAGCATCACGTTTTATAAACTTCGTGATCAAGTTATTCATATATACACATATATGAATTTATATCACATCACCGTGATTCATATGCATGCATTAAGCTACAAATGTCCTTTAATATCCAATTCACTCAATCTCGGTATTGATATATTTTCATATGTTAATCGAATGGGAATTTTTTAGTTCATAATAGTTTTGTCCTCTCTTGGATTCCAACCAGCTTACAGAGGAGAAATCTGGGCTTGAGTGTCATCTTTTACCGACTCGGCCAAGTCGGTAAAGACGACACTGAAGTCCTACTTTCTCCTCTGTGCGCTGGTTCGAATCCAAGAGAGGGCGAAACTATTATGAACTAAAAATTCCCCTTCGGTTAATATATGAAAATATATCAATACCGAGATAGAGCGAATTGGATATTAAAGGACATTTGCAGTTTAATGCATGTATATATATATATATATATTATATATATATATATATATATATATATATATATATATATATATATAAGACATATTCGTCTGTGCAAATTCTTCAGTAACCTTGGAGGGCCTTTGGTTTTCTTATCAAAGAAATAAAAAAAACTTCAAAAGTATAAGAAATGTTTTACATATTCAAACTTTTGCTCTGAAGTTATTTTCGTAAGTAAGGATTTTTTTTCTTGTTCTTGGAAATGGAAATATATTCCCAGTGTGAAAACAGTAATCCGGATAAAACAATTAGTTATAAAAACATTTGTTATTGCAAGTAATGTGGTTCATTTAGTGATTCATTAATCAGCGAAGACACGACCTACGAATGTTGGTATATTATATTTTACCTTCTATATGATATTACATTTGCATCCGGCCTTCTCTCTGTCTGACACATATACACAAACGTATACGTACATGTAATAATATATATATATATATATATATATATATATATATATATATATATATGTGTGTGTGTGTGTGTGTGTGTGTGTGTATGTATATATATATATATATATATATATATAATATATATTATATTATCTATATATATATATATAATCTATATGTCTCATATATATAATATAAATTTTGTAAATATATATCTTTCCAATATATATTGTGTTATCTATTATATATATATATATATATATATATATAATATAATAAATATATATATCCATATATAATCCAATATATGTATATAATATATATAATATATATATATATATATATATATACATATATTTATACGTATATATATATAATTATATTATATTATATATATGTAAATATATATATATAATATATGTTTTAAATATATATTATAAATATAATATATTATATATATTATATAATATTATATATATATTACATAATTTATAATATATAATATATTAAATAATATATATGTATATAATATAATAAATACCTATATATGATATAAATAATATTATATAATCTATTATATAGATATATATTATATTTATTTTATCTAATATAGAATACTATGGGGATACAATCCACAATGAAGTAAATTCCTCTTGTAGTTTTAAAATATATATTACTTGTATAGGATTAAAGCTTCCGACCATCAACTGTGGTCTTGTTCACTAAAGTCACTTTTTAGTGAACAAGACCACAGTTGATGGTCGGAAGCTTTAATCCTATACAAGTAATATATATTATAAACTACAAGAGGAATTTACTTCATTGTGGATTGTATCCCCATTTACTTAGAGGTACGACATAGTACCTGGCTTCTGCATATATATATATATATATATATATATATATATATATATATATATATATATATATATATATATATGGATATGTATATATATATATATATATATAATATAGATATATATATATATATATATATATATATTATAATGATACGTATACGTTTGTG
>NC_087221.1:25052064-25067064 GCF_015104395.2 Macrobrachium nipponense
CACAAACGTATACGTTACATTGTAAATATAATATCTATATATATAATCTTTATAGTATATATTTAATTAAATCTAAATATATATGTATATAGGATTATATATGTATAGTATATATATATAAATATATATTATATATACTATAGATATCTAATATATATTTGTGTGTGTTGTGTGTGTGTGTGTGTGAGTTTGTTTGTATATATATATATATATATATATATATATATATATATATATATATATATACTGGTAAGTTGTTTAAGGGATTACTGTTGCCTTTATAGTATTCAGTTGTATTTTACCTGTAACGAAGGTTCAGGTGTCTGGCTGTTATGAGGTACTCATTTAATGATTGGTAAGTGTTAGTAACCAGATACTTGGCACCTCGTCACAATATATATATATATATATATATATATATATATATATATATATATATATATATAAAGGTGTTGCCACGGAGGAATATTGAAAGGCGAGAAATTCTTTCTCGCCTTTCAATTCAATTTTCCTCCGTGGGGCAACACCTTTATTTATACATAGCATCACGTTTTACATACTTGGTGATCAAGTTATTCATATATACACATATTTGAATTTTTATCACATCACCGTGATTCATATACATGCATTAAGCTGCAAATGTCTTTATTATCAAATTCGCACTATCTCGGAATTGATATATTTTCATATATCAACCGAAGGGGAATTTTAGCTGATAATAATTTCGTCCTCTAGTGGATTCCAACCAGCTTATAGAGGAGAAATCTGGGTTTGAGTGACGTCTTCACCGACTAGGCCAAGTCGGTAAAGACGTCACTGAAGTCCTACTTTCTCCTCTGTTCGCTGGTTCGAATCCAAGAGAGGACAAAACTATTATGAACTAAAAAATTCCCCTTCGGTTAACATATGAAAATATATCAATACTGAGATGAAGCGAATTGGATATTAAAGGACATTTGTAGCTTAATGGAAGTATATGAATCACGGTGATGTGATAAAAATTCAAATATGTGTATATATGAATAACTTGATCACGAAGTATGTAAAACGTGATGTTATGTATAAATAAAGGTGTTGCCACGGAGGAAAATTTAATTAAAAGGCGAGAAATTCTTTCTCGCCTTTCAATATTCCTCCGTGGCAACACCTTATATATATATATATATATATATATATATATATATATATACATATATATATATGTGTGTGTGTGTGTGTGTGTATACATGATTCCTTGCCATAGTTTTCATATGAAAATCATAATATTCTGCGAATTGAAACTATAAATCTTTCTAAGACAAAATCAAAGCGAGGAAAAATGAAAGATTGACTCGTTCAGTTTGCCTGTTAATAAACAGAGATCTCTAACAGCCTTGGGAAAACAAAGGAAGGAGGAGCGTACCCTTTTCCAAAACTGATTTACCCTGAATTTCGCTCAAGAACGATCGAGACTATTCTTTGTATTAGGAGCCCGTCGTCCATGATTACTCGCGCCCTTGAAAAGGAATTAAGTATTGGAATCTCATTTTGTGGAATACTTTAATAAAAGATGTAATTGATTAGACTGTCATTGACAGAGATTGATAAGTAGGAGAGTTTTATAAAATTGGGTTCGGTTCTGTCGTCTGTTTTTTTTTTCCTCTTTTGTTAGGCTTTACAGCTCGTGTATTTGTTAGTTTCAGTACATCGGCACTTGTGTATTTATTGTATATTGTATATTATGTGCACATGCTGTATGTATGTTTATATTATATATATACATATTTGTATATATGTAATATATTCATATATATATATATATTATATATATATTTATTTATTATTTATTTATTAGATATTTTACCTTCTTTATATAAGTATATATGGAAAGTGTATATATACATGTATGTATTCATGTGTGTATATATACACATGAATATATATATACATATATATATATATATATATATATATATATATATATATATATATATATTTATATATATGTATATAGATTATTTAGTTAGTAAATTATGTGTTTGTGTATGTGTAACAGATTGGGATGTTTTCTGAACATTCGAACAATAATAATGTTTTACCTCCCTTGTATTGCGTAACCACAGTCATGTGAAATATGTATATATGTACAGTACAGATTCATAGCTGTGAGACAAATTATATTCTGCATTGGAAAAAAATTATTATAATATATTCTCTGATTATCATAATTCCTTCAAAAGATATTCTATGAACCACTCATGTCCTGCAATTATGCCAGAGTTAAAATGCCAGCATTAAAATGTCAATGATCATTTTATCACACTAAAATGAGCCCGAATCTACAAAGAATTTTTTTGCAAACTCAATTTGGGCTAATTTTTTTTCAGGAGCGAAAACAGAAATATTTTCGACAATTAAACCATATTAAGAGAGCGTGAAAATGCTACGGCTTTGAAAATCATCCTCTCACAGGGGAGCTTTTCAAAAGGAAATTGGGCGGAAAAATAAAATAACAAAGTTTCTAAGGAGCAAAGGTTTGTGCAAATGTTGATGATTTATAAAATGAAAATGGAAATTAACATAAATCATGATTATTTATTGTATTTTCATATGTATGGCTTTCGAGTCATATTGTCAAGTTCCACAAGTATGGATGTCGGTTGTTATTGACATCCATTACCACTTAATTGAGAATGGTTCAAATTCTTTCTGAAATTCAGTTAACTGTTTTTTTATTTTTTTATTCCCGTCTGGTGGGGACCGTTACGCAGAATTCAACTCCCAATGAGCAGCAAAATTTTGTTTTAATGTTGCTGAATAACACGAATAAATTAATAAATTGACTCAAATTATTATTATGCTTTGTATTTTCATAAGTATGGCTTTCGGGCGTTATTGAGACCCATTGCCACTTTTATGAGAAACCCTCAAATTCTGTATAAAATTCAATTACATATTTATTTCCTTCTAGTTGGGGCCGTTACCCAATAAAATTCAGGTAAATATTTATTTATTGTATTCTTTCTAAGAGGGGGCGTTACCCCAAAATTCAATACTTTGTATTTTCACATGTCTGGCTTTCTTGCCTTATTGAGACCCATTGCCTCCTGCATGAGAAAATCCAAAATTCTGTATAAAATTCAATTACATATTTGTTTCCTTGTAACGGGGTCCATTACTCAAAATTCAATAGTTTGTATTTTCACATGTAGGGCTTTTGCGCCTTATTGAGATCCATTGCCACCTACATGAGAAACTCAAAAAGCCTGTATAAAATTCAGTTACATATTTATTTCCTTTTAGTGGGGGCTGATGCCCAAAATTCAACGCCCAATAGGCCTCGGACCAGCGTGAACGCGTAAACATTGGTGGATGTTATTGAGGTAAACGAGAACGAAAAGAAGGTTCATTTGGATGTCGAAAAGTTCTGGAGGAAAACTTCTTGGGCCAATGTTTTTCTTTTCCTGTGTCCATCCGACTCAGTGTGTGCACTGATGCTTCTGGTATCCTGAGGTTAACTCTCTCTCTCTCTCCTCTCTCTCTCTCTCTCTCTCTCTCTCTCTCTCCAAGTATATAAAAAACAGATCGTTCACTTAAAAAAATTCGTGCGCAGGTAAAGATGTGAAAGATTATAAAGATTAACGATAACAAAAGTTTAATCTCATAGCGAACTTGTACGTTTATTTCAAAAAAAAGAAAAAAGAAATCGGAGGTCTGCTTTGCTTGAACCTGAAAGCGCTTTAGATGCTTAATCCGAGGCACTAAATTTCAACCGACGTCTAAATTATACCCCCTTAAATTTATAGGCCAAAATCTACTCCTAAATAGACTGAGATTACTTTGGGCTAAATTTGCTCGTTGTTCCCCTGGCTGATCTACTGTGAGACTCGGTTTACCGAAAGATGATTTATTTGTTCAAGTTTCAGAGGTAAAGGTATATCAGTTACATTCGTAGTCGTCAAAAGAATATTCGTTTATATTATATTATAGATATTATATTAGGTATTAGGTTCCTGATGTTCAGGGATATTGTTAAATTTTTCCTAGCTAACAATTTTTATTTTGGGTTTAAAAATTGCTATTGTTACCAATGATTGTGCTTGTTTTCTTTCACAATCCCGGATAAATAGGGAGGGTCGCGTTGAAGAGGACATTCGTCCGTAAATCATCTGCCACAGAACGATTAGTAAATGAGACTCCCAATGAGTGGTAGAAGCACCGTGAAAATGCTTATTGAAAACAACCACCCCGATTAGGGATTAAGCTGAGAAGAACTTAACCTTTCTCCGGATGCCCTAGATTTACTTTGATAACTGTCTCCTTTCTTTAATGGATTCCACGACGCATTTAGTTTTCGTGTGTTTCCTTTCATCTTATTTAATCAAAATATACAAATGAACAGTTCATGAATTTGAAACGCCCTAGAAATTGATTGCTGATGACGTCACTCTTCTGATGTAGGCACAACTAATAATAGAGTAAAAATAAGAAAACAATAGATAAATAAATAAATAGCTGATGACGTCACTCTTCTGATGTAGGCACAACAAATAATAGAGTAAACAAAAAAAAAGACAACAATAAATAAATAAATAAATAAATAAAATAATTCTATCGATTAGAATCTCCCACATTACCCTTATCGATTCTCGAAACCGGGTTAAATTAAATTACTAAGAGAAAGCTCAATATTCTGCAAAGGTAATGGGACGAAACCAGAGAATTCTTGGAGGCAAGAAAAAAAAAAGGAAGAGATTAGAAGGGGCTGAGGGAGAGGGAAAGGAGGAGGGAGACGGGGTTAAAAGGAAGTACGAACCACACACATCTTGGGAGGGATGAGGGGTGAAGGGTGAGGGGAAGGAGGGAAGGGGACCACGGCGATAGGAGAGATATGAGGGAGGGTGTGTGATCAAAAGAAGGTGTTGGGAGGGACAGAAAAAAAAGGGGTTTTTCAGGGAGGCAAAAGAAGATGGAGGGAAGTGAAGAGGAGAGAGAAGGGAGCTGAAGGGAAAGGGAAAGGGGAGGGGGAGGAGGAGGAGGAGGAGGAGGAGTAGGATAGGAGAAGGAGGAGTAGGAGTAGGAGAAGGAGGAGGGAATGCAGTTAACGTCAAGCAGTAATTACATTTTCTAAGTCATGACCCTCTCTCGCTGCTTCCGCTGCAAGGGTCGGCCAAATAATGGGTAATTAGGAACAGATTCATGAAGGGACATATCCTCCTCCTCCTCCTCTCCTCCTCCTCCACCTCCTCCTCCTCCTCCTCCTCACCTTCCAGTTCCTGACCTTCATTTCCTTCCCCTCCAGTCATTCCACACAGACAGATATACATGCATACATAGCCACACTTATTGCCCACTGACTTAGGGCAGTTTACTGCCCCTTCAGTTTAATGCGAAGCACAACTATAAGCTGAATTCACCAAGCAGCCACAGGGAAAGAACAAGCTTATAATAACAACTGGAATAAATACTAACCAGAAGACCCACCCACTCCACTACGGGGCACTGCACGAGGGTAGCTTTAATCTAGCGGGCTTTATTTGTACTCTTGTAATATGCCAATGCTGATACCGTCTGCTGAACACATCTCTTGAAGTTTGGTGAAACTTAGCATTAAACGGGAAGGGGCAACTTCTCATTCTGGGAATTATTGATGTGATGGAGGGGGAACTAAGAACTTGGAAGGGATTCCTGCCCTCGGGTACTTTGGTTTGAGTTGTAGCTCGACCCACGCCCTCCGAGGATTAGTAATTAGTACTTGCAGGCGATTACGAATTAAGCGTTGGAATTGAATCGCTGGCTTGAGGACTGGAGCTTCGTCGGAGGTGAGGGTCTCTTGGATGGCTGAAGATGATAATAATGTCTCGTATTTTTATATTTTCATTCTTTAGTTTTTTGGATTTATTCACATCTGCTTTTTTTTATTGTTTATAGTTGATACGTGCTTGCTGTTTGAGAATTTTATTTCATTTTCATGCAATTAACTTAATATATGAAATGACAAATTAAAATCTCTCGTCTTTTGACAGTTACGCTTGAATGCATCAAAATGTAAACATATAACTACATTACACTTCTAAAGTACACTCACACATCCAGTGCACTTAAATATATATGTGGATATACATACATAAACACACACACACACACATTATATATATATATATATATATATATATATATATATATATATATGTATGTATATATATATATATATATATATTATATATATATATATATATATATATATATATATATATATAGAGAGAGAGAGAGAGAGAGAGAGAGAGAGAGAGAGAGAGAGAGAGAGAGAGAGAGAGAGAGAGAGAAGAGAGAGAGAGAGAGGGTGGGCGTGGGGAGTGGGGTCAGATAAAATGTAGCAGGTATCCTTTTATGAACAAATAATGGTAAACTTAAAAATATTAACGTAAAATTGTTAAAGAGATTTTGCAATATTCCTAAAGACACTATTTCTTAATATTGCATCAGCGTGAAAAGAAATCAAAGATATTCATCATAGGAATGATGAGATCTTGAACCCCGACATATCTCTTTGATGAATGTAGCATCGTCTTTCGTCAGTAATAACATCGTTTCATTTTGACAGGTTCAGAGTTGAAGGTTTTCGTTTCCATGTCGTGTTTATAAAAACTTTACAAAGAACAATGATTAAGGAACATGATTTGGATTTTTTTTTTATTTCTCTTTAATTGTTAAACAGATTGTGTTATATATATATATCTATATATATATATATATATAATAATATGATATACACATATACATACATACATATATTATATGTAGTATATATGTAAGAATTACATTATATATATAAACCAGTGACCTGGGGTCATGGCATTAGGAGGGTTCTACGTGACCACAGCAGACCTTAGATTACGCTATGCACTGTCTGCAGTAGCCTGATCTAGCTCTAAGCTTTGTCAACATTTTATGTTATGATAACTTTGCACAACAACTTCCATGGGAAGCGGTTGACCTGTTAACCTACGCCGGAAACTTGTAACTTCCGAGCCGGCAGACTACGTATGTGTTTTTATATGAATTGCTGAGATAGCTAATGTTCCGCTATCGACGCGATGCTTTAGAATGGCAGTTCCAAGCCAAGAGTCAAACATATCGGTCGTCCGACCGAGCTGCATCTCCTAGTATGGAGTTACAGAATAAAGTGTTACTTTGTGCAACTAGCCTGTTTGAATCATCTCCCTCTAGACAAGAAAGAACCTCTCTACTAAGATATCCAAGGAGATGAGAGGAACCAAACATTACTTACGGATAACAGCCGTAAGGAAAAAACAAAAAGTCTATCGCCAAGCGATAAGACATTAGAAAGTGGTGGCAAGCGGAAAAACGAAGAACATTAGAAAGTGGTGGCAAGCGGAAAAACGAAGAACATGAGAAGTGGTGGCAAGCTAATAAACGAAGAACATAATTAACAAGACCCATATCAGCCGACCGAAGGTCTACAAGAACTAACTTCCACCTTCAACATCAAACGTAACAGAGGAAACGGGATCTTCAATCAACGCAACAGTTTATGATGGACGCAACTATGTCCTTCATCGAGAGGATACAAGCATTTAACACTGACGTTTGAGCAACAGTTATCACTTATCTTCGAGAATCTACACCGGACGAGGGCGGCATCGACATCGACGGAAAGAAGAAAACAAACACAGGGAACATCACCGTTCACGAGCAAGGACGCAGAGTGGACAGCTATACGCAGTAGTGCAAGGACGGAGGCTGTGACGTCATCAATCTTGGACTTCTCAGAGCATCGTGCACCGAGAGAAGACCGTGACGTCATCACGACTTCCGACGCGAGACGTGGACAGGAACTGTGACGTCATCCCATGTCAACAATCCTTCTTCAATATAATCTGGAGCTAAGTACCATTTTTATCTATTCAGGTCTTTTTTCCTCAGTGAAGTGTTGTTCATCAAGAGTCGATCGTCCAGTATTCTGGGGGTGAGTTGTTCGCCATATTAATCTTCTTTCATTACAGAACTATCTTCAACTACGAGGTTCTCGCCCGCAGATTAATTTTTTTTCTTGTCTCGTTGTCATTAACCATTTCTTGCAGGAATTCTCCGTATAATATTTTATCATATTATCTGTATTTTTGTATCTTTTGGGGGATTTTCCTATTATTATAACACACTTATAAAGTACATTGCTTATGCGTTTACGTAGTGGTCGAGTGTACTCTTATAGATATTTTGATAGGGTTGCAAGGAATAGAAGTGATAAGAAAAAAGTGAAAGCCGAAATGGCAACCACTCCGGCAGGCAACCCCAACGTGGTGACTCTCGTTAGCGCGAGGTCAGCGATAGTGCCTTTTCAAGGTCGGGTCAATGGGTTCCTGCCTCAAAATGTTGAGGCATGGATCTCATCTGTAGACGCTCATTTAAATGCAAAAAGCATCACAGACCCAGCAGTACAATTACAGGAAGCCAAGAGCTTCGTTGACTTCGCTAAAGGCGACGCAAGTGCGTATCTAAGGGGGGTTTCTTTCCAAGAAGCGCTTACATGGGACGAGTTCAAAAATAGGTTACGTGCCGTGTATGGGGGTGAAGAGGCTTTAGATGTAGTATTGGCATTGAGAAATATCCTTAACCAAGCCTCCATGACTCAGCTCAATGTTGTCGAGCGGGCGGCGCTAATTGCCGACCGGCTAAATGAATATCAGGATAGTTTATGTAACTCCGGGTGGGTTGCGGGTGCTAACATCAAAGTGAAAGATTTTATCCGTTTGATCTACCTTACGTCTATCACTGTAATGTTGCCTGAAGCGTTAGTACGGTGTTTTGATAAAAAATTGCAGCCCGACAGTACGGAATTAGATGTGTATAAACAAATCAAAAAACACATGTCTAAATGTACCGACCTAGATCCTTCGCTCATTCAAGTTTTTGCAAAAAATGAGAACAAACCACAACAAGTAAATGTGGTACATAATAATAATCAAGTTGCAGGGATGGTTTGTTATAACTGTAAACGACCAGGTCACATGATTTCAGACTGTCGGACGCGTTTTTGTTCAATACACAATAGTTCAACTCATTCATATAACCGTTGCTACTCGAGGAATCAACAGCCAAACGCTACAAACACGCAACCAGTTGCTAGTGCAAATAAAAAGAAGGGTCCTCAGTACTATAAGAAGAAACAACCAAACAAATGGAAATTCTGCACAACAGCAGAAACAAACAAATCGTGCTTCAGGTACTCTGTTCCTGGGCCGTCTAGCCAGAAACTCGCAAGGGCAAGCGAATTTTCAGGGTGTGATAAACAAAACAAATACCACGTAGTTCACTCCAAGGGGGGAGAGGGCGATGTTGGGTCATCAATATCAACATCTTTTGTATCAAATAATCAGTTTAATCATTTATCAGATCATTGTGAGGCAATTGATTTTCCTATGAAACACACGGCCGAATCAAAAAAATCTGTGCAGGTTCCCGTAGATTTGCAACAAATTCATGCAATTATTAGTCAAAACGAGTTGCGACCAACCTTACATGCAGTAAATTTGGACCATAAGTCATTCACTTTGTTCTTTGATTCTGGTAGTCCACGTAATATAATGGATTTAAGGACTCATCATTTACTCTCTTTTCAAATTTCCCTATAGAAAAGTCCGGAATAAGGCTCTCAGGCATTGGGAATAATGAATTAAATGTTGTGGGCGTAACTCATGTACAGTATAAGGTCGGTAAGCGCACGTTAGCCGATACCTTTGTCGTTGTACAAAACATTCATATGTATCCCGCAGTAATTATCGATACCCGTCTATGGGCACTCAAAACTATTATCTTAGCACCTGCAAAACACGGCGTGTATATCAAAGGGAAATTCTATAGGTCTTCTAATACCCTAAAATCTGTTTTTGGATAATAAAGAGACAGACAGAGTTGTCACTTACATTACGGAACCAATCACCTGTCTCATGAACCAAGAAATAATACAGGCAACCCAACAGAACTCTCGCTCACCCGTAATATCAGCTTGCACGCAAACCCTCGAACCTAACGTAACTTCAAATATATTAGTGCGTGTAAAAAGAACCTTGCCAGGATCTGAAACATTAATCCTTTCCGAAACTCTGAAAACACACGGATTATCCGTCACACAAGCCGTTTATACAGTCGGCTCACAACAGCAATGTAATATCGAAGTCTGTAATCATTTGAATACCACTTTAGTAATCCACAAAAAATCAACACTATCTTGGATGCCCGAAGTTTTATAAACATCGCATTCTTACCGTAGCTGAGATAAATCACGCTCAATCAGTCGCGGATGAAACCCTTTTGCAATCTATAAAGAACAAAATCAATAAAGATATTCAAGAAGAAGAAATTCAGCAGAAATTTTTGAATCTATTAACTAAATATCATGATGTTTTTTCCACTACGAATGGAACTTTAGGAAAAACGGATGTCATAGAGCATCAAATCAGGCTCAAGGACAAACAGAAAGTAATCTAATGTACCTTCGTACCGACTTCCTATGAAATTTCAGAATGAGATAACAGAGGAAGTAGGTAAAATGTTAAAGGAAGGAGTTCATTAGGAAATCAAACAGCCCTTATAATTTTCCGTTAATAGTAGTACCGAAAAAAGATCGAACTTGGCGGATATGCGTAGATTTTCGTCGTTTAAACGAAGAAACAATCCCTGACAGATTCCCAGTACCATGTACCGATGATATCCTATCTTTACTAGGCCAGAATAAATATTTCACGAGCCTAGACTTACTAAAAGGATTTCATCAGATTCCGATGGAACAAGAAAGTATTCCCATACACTGCCTTCAGCACAGCCAGGGGACATTATGAATTTTTGCGTATGCCTTTTGGTTTACGTTGTGCTCCTATAAACTTTTACTCGTATGATAAACGTCGTGTTTGGAGACTTGTTGGGAGAGATACTTACATGCCTACATGGATGACTTAGTAATCTTTTCCAACACATTAGAGGAGCATTTACGTAAATTGGAGTTAGTGTTACAAAGGTTAAGGCAGCATAATTTAAGGGTAAAGATAAGTAAGTGTGAATTTTTTAAAACAGAACTAGTCTATCTAGGTTTCACGGTTTCTAGTGAAGGTCTTAAAGTCGTCCACGATAAGGTGTCGGCTATCCGTAACTTTCCGATACCTACTAATGTCAAGGGAATACAGCAATTTTTAGGGTGTAGCGGATATTATAGGAGGTTCATTAGGAACTACTCCATCATAGCCGCTCCCCCCTAACCGATCTTATAAAAAAAGGGCGTATATTTCGTATGGTCTGAAATTCATCAACAGCGTTCGATAAATTGAAAGATGAACTGTGTAGTTCTCCTATCTTGAAATTTCCTGACTTCCATAAGGAATTTTTCATAGCAAACAGACGCCTCAGACCTAGGAGTAGGTGGGGTATTGCTTCAACAATATGATACAGTTTTTCCCTATAGCTTTTTATTCACGTAAACTGAGACCTCCCGAAAGTAAATATGCAGTAATAGACAAGGAAGGGCTCGCTATTGTTAAACTCACACTCGTGACGTTTAAATTCCTAATCTACGTTATCCCGTCAAGGTTCTCACTGATCATAAGCCCCTAACCGACTTCTTTAAAGGCTTTAGTCACAGCCCCAAGCGAACTCGGTGGCACATGATCATTCAGGACTTTGGCGCGAGGATCGGGTATTTACCTGGGAAAGCAAATATCATTGCTGACGCATTATCACGCAACCCTCTTCATCGTTGTACCGAGCCATTAGCTGAATTAATAGATATCTCAACCTCCATGCCCGTTGTTAAAAAACTATATCCGAACAGGAAGATCTGGGCTGGAGTGCTGAACTATTACAGACAGAACAAAGAAAAGATCCGCAAATAGAAAAAATCATCATTGCGTTAAACGGAAATCCGAAGGGAAAAGAATACCTAAAAAGTATAAGCAACAGAATTATACCCTACAGGAAAAATCTCTGTGTAGATCTGTGACGAGGAAAACCAGCAACACACCGCAGTTGAATAACAACCAGGTGGTGGTGCCTATCTCACTCATACCCACTGTCTTAAAGTGGTTGCATGAAAATCCACTGCACGGACACCCGGGTTATACCCTAATGTCACAGAAAGCCAAATCCTTATTTTATTGGCATACGATGCTTAGAGATATAAAAAAACACATAGCAAATTGTCGACTTGTCAAGAATACAAAGGGCACACGAAGACACCTGTCAGCCTAGGGGCTTACCCCGTGCCAAATCAACCCTTTGAAAGAGTACATTTAGATTTATTAACAGGATTTTACGAGTCAGACAGAGGAAATAAGCACCTCCTAGTAATTATAGACGCTTTGACTCGATATACAGAACTTATAGCGCTTAAAACAAAAACCGCGGTCGAGTGCGCTAGGAAGTTTTACGAGTGCTACATTTGTAAACATGGAATTCCACACATCATTATCTCAGACTCGGGCGGGGAGTTCAATCATCATTTCCTTAACTCCTTGTGCGAATTCCTTAGTATAAAGAAAGTCAATACCATGATCTATCACCCAGAGTCTAATGGGCTAGTGGAAAGGGCAAATCGTAAGGGTTTTAAACATTTTAAGGGTCAACTTAGGGGGGCAGATCCCAACTGGGACATTGCCATACCTGCGGTACTAAGCACACTTAATCACTCGTAATCACGTATCTATTAAAATGACACCGCACGAGGCACTGTACGGTTATCCCGCCCGAAACGCCTTTCCACATCTTAAAGCCTACAACTAATTTACAAATCCTCTAAAGGATGTTATGGATGCAAGCATAAGTCGATATAATATAATTCGTAAGAATTTAGAAGAAGACAGATCCTAATGAAAAAAAAATCATGATAAAATAGCTAAGCAACTAGAACATATGCCGTGGGCGATCAGGTATACATACAAGTATACGTGCGTAAAGGTTTAAACTATAACTGACACCTAAGTTTGAAGGACCGTTTAACATTTTAGAAAATTTAACGGCCAATAGAGTTAGGGTTCAAAATGTATCCAAACCACTGATGTGAGAATAGTCCATTGGCACATATCAGAATCTAAAGAAAGGTAGATGGAGTGAGGGAAAAAATGGTTGTATTTATGAAACTTGTATAATAAATTATATATATATATCTATTAATCATATGGTATGTAAACCTATTCTTTTACGCGAGTTATTACATCTGTTTTACTCATTGCAGGTTTTCAAAAATGAATCTGTTATTGTTAGGAGTGATATTGTGTATTCAGACATCTTTGTTGTTATGGAAAGAGTGCTAGGGACTAAAGACATAGAATTTAATCATGGCTCGATTATCGAGAGAATCGATGATGTATTTATCGTGTCAAGTAATATTGTTATCGAGGTAGATATGCAGGCCATTTTCTTACCTGAAGATGACGTCCTTAACTTAAAGAATGACCTGATGAGGTTTGGTATTTCCCTTAAGGAAATGCATGAACGTAATTTTCATGCTAACTCAGAGATTTCACTAGCTCAAAACAACAAGCGTCGCGGAAATGTTGTCTTATGACATACAAAATAAAACCGCCGAAGGAGGCAGAAGAACTCGCTCGTGACCTGCTGATGTGGTCTGTGCGGCACAATACTGTTGAGCGGTCGCAACCCGCTTATTCTAGCTGGACTAAACATTTTAGGATCAGTTGCGAATCTAGGCTTAGGAATCTCAAATCGCCTCAAGATAAATAATCAAAATAAAAGAATTGAGTTTTTGCAACACAAAACGGAACTGGCCTTATCAGAACTTCGCAGCCAGTTATCTTCGATCAATCAATAATGAATATCGTTAATGAACATTCAATAATATCGATCAGGTCATGGAAGTTCAACATTTGCTGGCTACTTTAGCTTACTATAGTTCGAAAATAGATCATATCCGTGTGAAAATATCACATTTTATTGAAAAGTCAAAAGATTACGTAGAAGCAATTACGTTAGCAACAAAGGGTTTGTATCGCCTCACCTCATGCCTATTAAGATTTGACGTTTAACTTTGGAAAACGGGACGGAGAAGCTAGGTTATATTCCTTTATTGGATGCCCATAAAGTAGAATTCTATTATAGCCTAATATCAGTCAGCGTTGAAAATTATAGAATTATGATCACGATTCCTTTTGATTCTTCCGATGCTTGGCAATCATACAAAATAGCACCGTTTCCTACTTTTATGACGAATAACTCAAATCAGTAATATCCAATTTAACCGGCATGTACTGATTTCTTCTGATAAGAAATCATTTACAGTCATTAAAGACTTAGATAAACTCACTCACTGTTCAGAAGCCATGAATAATAAAATTTGTACAGCTGACTCTTTTGAATTCTATCCTATATCAACGGATTCATGTGAGTTTAGACATAGTGCTAAACGGCTCTCTCTCTCATACAAGACGAAGGTTGTCTGGGGAAACTTTATCCTTTTTTCGGTGTAATAAATTCAATTACAGGATGAATAATGGTTCCTGGATCCGTTATGATAAGGCCGGATTCGACGTCGTGTGTCCGGACACATCCACCGCCCATGCCCCTATCTTCGTAGCAGCCGATGGTTGTACGGGGACATCTACAAATTATACCGTCAGAGGGGTCAACACGATAATACGTGAGAAGGCGTATTTCGCGAACTACACGTGGGCAACAACGATCATCCCATCACTACCTCTCCCATACAACGCGCGAGTAGCTCATCGTCTGACGCAACTGGCTGAGATGACCCACGCGTCATCGACTTATGCAGGTGGAGAAAATCTTCGCTACTACATTCTGCTAGCCGTGTTCAGCGTGACGGCCATATTGGTTATCGCCGTCAACATCTTTGCTTGGCGTAGGCTGAGGCGTAAACAGAAGGATCTCCAAGGGAACGTACTGGCCCGTCTGGATGACGTACCCGTTAAAACTCAAGTCTTTTGCGTTTTAGGGGCCGCCTGAACCTGGCCATTTCAGTTCGTGCCTAGG
>NC_087221.1:25072064-25127307 GCF_015104395.2 Macrobrachium nipponense
TATATATATATATAGCCTATATATGTATATAAGTATATACGTGTATATATACATATAGTATATGATATATATGCATATACGTATTTATATACTTATACTATATGAATACATATATATATATATCCAAGGTATATATATATATATATATATATATATATATATATATATATATATATATAGTGTGTGTAAATATGTATGTATGTGTATCTTTTTGTGAATATGTACGTATATATGTGGATAAATATATAGATAGATAGATAGTGAGGTAGATAGATACATAGATATAAACGCATTGTCAACAAGACTATTAATATTTTTATTATTATTATTATTATTATTATTATTATTATTTTATTATTATTATTATTATTATTGTGTCTGTTAATTCCCCGAAAAAAACACAAGATAAAAAAAATTCCAAATGTTGAAAAAATTACATAAATTTTCCGTGAGGTAATATCTTTCATTTGAGTTACACGAGGCAATACGGAAAGGAGACATCAAAAAGACTCAGCGATCTTAATTGCCCTTTCAGGAAAATTAGTCAGATTAACTTTTGTGCGCTAATTAAGTGAGAGCATTCAGAGAGAGAGAGAGAGAGAGAGAGAGAGAGAGAGAGAGAGAGAGAGAGAGAGAGAGAGGAAAAAAAAAAGAAATTGAAAAAAAAGGGAAGCCAGTAAAAAAAGTAAAGTTGACAAAACGAGTGTTCCCCAAGTGCTAATTCGTTGCGGTGAAGTGCTCTTAATGTTAATTCCAGTCTGGAAGTTAATTTCTGCTCCCGTCGCTCATAAAAACCATTACGTGTATACGACATTTCTTTTTTACGAGTTCCCATTAAAGGGATAATTGCAGAGATCATCAATAGATGGCGCGGGCGGCGCTGCCGTCACATAACTGACGGAGTGCTCGCTGGGAACCTTTTTGCTTTTTCTTCTTCTTCTTCTTCTTTTTGTGAAAAGGCAATTAACGGTTTTACGTCATTATGCCGAATTTCATAACCATTTTTACTTGTCGTTTATTGCCGCTATTAGATCACAGTTATGGGCACGAGTTTTATTTTCGAGTTTTCTTTTTTTTTCTTTTTCAGCTCTTTTGTTCATTCATTCGCTATCCAGCGACGTTTTTATTCCCGGGGTTTTAAATGGGAGATGCATCTCTATGAGGCCTATGAATGTCTTTTCCGAATCCATTCATTATTTTCCTCTGCGGCTCCCCTTTTAACGACATTTTTATTGGAACGACAGACCTCATTGTCGTTGTTTGAGTCCATGGGGTTTTTATGAGAAATGATATTCAATTACGTATCTTTTATAACTGTCGATGTAAGGCAAAACCATTCGGTCTCTGAAAGAGCCAAGTGAAGCCTCATATTGGATATTTCAGAATACAGTACATAGGAGGTTTGGATAGTAGATTGTGTAAAAGCATTTCCTTCTTCTTCTTCTTCTTCTTCTTCTTCTTCTTCTTCTTCTTCTTCTTCTTCTTCTTCTTCTTTTGAGAAATTCTGCAAAATATATCAACGCCCCCTTTATTTCAGAATGATAGGAATTAATTCTTAGAAATGCTTCCAGATATATCCTCCTCCCCCCTTAAATTTAGAATTGCATGATTTAAATCCATTAACTGACATAAATATAAACAAAGGAAGTAATCTAATATATTACAGAATCAGTGACATTAACATAATGAGAATAAAGCTCTGTAGAGTGGTGGTTTAATACCCTGTTTGTCAGAAGCAAAAACCTGATTAATAATTCATGTTTTCGGTAGCTAGCGACCAGAGTACAGAGCCCATCTTGGTTCGACAATGGAAAACCAGTCATATGCAGCTGGTAATAGAAAAGATATGTATGATTCGTCTGTTATTCGACGGTTATCGTACATGTACGATACTTTTCTTGTAGAAGAAAGAATAATATATTGACGTGGTTCTGTGTACATCGAACATTCTGTTACGCTGCTCCATAAATGCTTAGGAATTCTTACTGACAATGTACAGCTTTCTTAAATTGTCTGTCAAGAATAAATGGCATATTCAAGGCGTCCCTAATAATAATGATAATAATTGTAATAATCAATAATCATAATAATAATAATAAAAAAAAGATAAGAACGGAAAAAATTTGATGATAATGATCCTAAATGCGGGAAAATAATACCAACAATAATTGCACAAAAAGAAAATTATTTACATACACACATAGGTATGTATGCATGTGTATATATATATATATATATATATTATATATATATATATATATATATGAAAATTATGACAACATCTAAAACCTAAAACAAATCGTAGAACCCTCATATATCATTCCAGAAGGCAGTCCTTCACGATCCTTTGGAAACCCGGCATCCTCATCTCGAAATTCTTCGTGGAAAAACGAATAAGGTACAAAAAATTATCCTTGAAAATATGCATAACACATCTCATACCATTCTTGCGTCCGCGAAGACCTTTTAATGAGAATTACTGAGACGTGTGGAAGGCAAAATAAGTAAATAAAAAAAATAAATATGAAAGTTTGGCAAGTAAAATTAAAACCGCGAGAAAAGTTAGGGTTGACTTCTTAAGCTCAAACTACACTTTTGGAAATTATTCTTGTTAAATAATCCAAAAGGATATTTATGGCGTATATTTCTTAATTAAGAGGCCCAGGTGTTTAGGCTTGTACACCTGCGTATCGCCTAGTCGGACGAGATGGTGTGAGTAAATGTGTCCGTTATATATTGCTGTTGTTTTTCAGACTTTTGGAGGGCTCAGCCATGTCGGAGGTTTGTGCTCTCCGAACGCTCCAGTTGACACTTAATAATATTTTGTTTTGCTTTCAATCTAGAATACCCTTATTCATTGCTTATTTTTATTATTTTATTCATTATGACGCCGTTATCTTATTCAACAATTCATTCACACTTTATTTCCATGCCCGTCTTACTTTATTCTGTCACTCAATTGTTATCTCTATTCTTTCCTTCCTTTCTTCCTTTTATCATGCCCGGTTTTACTGTTTTTGCCCCTTTCTGAAATTCACACCTCCTTTGTCTCTCTCTCTCTCTCTCTCTCTCCCCATCGCCTTCATATTATCAATTTTGTATTCATTCAGTATTCTTCCAAACTTCCTTTGTTCCTTTCATTAGCGATCAGCTTTTGTTCGCTTCCTTCTGGCGATTTTATTGCATTTTGTTCTGCGATTTTCTCGTTCGCGTTATGCTCGATGAGTCAGACCCCTCCGTCGACACGCACGGTAACGATACTTACATACAAGTAAAACAAACCAGATTGTGTGTCTGTTTGTATGTTTTCGTATTCTCAACCAAAGTAAATACGCAAGTTTATGATTACGTATCTATGTGCTTATGCAAGCATAGAGAGAAGCAGTTGCATACAGACATATGTGTACATGTAAGCTTTGTGCGTTAATTTAGATAATTTTATGCGAAATCGAACAGTATAAAGCCTTCACATTGTATCGAGAGATAAAAAAGTAAATATGGTTGCATAAATTTACATTATGTTGGCCCGATTTCCTTCCGATAATACACTCGCCTTTTTCATGGGCATTGCAATTCTTTGTGACATATCTGATGCAAAAACAAACACACACAAAATTAGAATAAAAAAAGAGAAAAAAGCAAAAAAAAAAAAAGGTAAAAAATCCCACGAGAAAACAGTGATTCTCCCGTCAAAAAAAACTTCCCTAGATAGAGAACGCCACCCTAATCGCTCTCTTCCATGAATTTGCCATTACCAAGCAGCATTGGAGGGGGGGAGGGGGTGGGGCGGGCCGGAGTTTAAGCGACCCCTGACTGGGGTCCATTAAATAGGTAAATAAGGTAAAAATATCCCCAAATATCCCGGAATATCCGGGAATATCCCTTGAATATCTTCCAGCCTGGCAGTGCCATCAGCCGTTGTGTAGCAGGAAGTGCCATCCGGGGTCGTTCTCCGCAGAATGTTTTGCCATTCCTGTCAATCGTTCCATTGACCTTCGTAGCTCTATGGCGCGATTCCTGTGACAGTGATAGAGTTTTAGACGGACCGCCTGCCAGGTTGTTCTGTCACCGTCTACGGCGTATGTTTTGGCGTTTGTTCTTCTATGTTTTTTCCTGCTCTGTTTTTGCGATTCTAGTTTTTTTTTTGTTTTTTGGTGATTTTTAGTTACTATCCCCCCTTTTTGTAGTCTGTTTTATTTTATTTCGGTTTTCTCAACTTTTATTTTTATGAGACAAGCAAATCATTGGGAAAAAAATTCCATAAATCTTCTACTCGGTTTTTGTAAATAAGCAAGCAAATTGTATTTATTTTTGCTCATTTTTACTTCATCTTTCGTTCATATATTATTCCAAAACTTATTTTAACTATCTCACATATCCAATCACTTCAACATGCGCTCTGTATTAACTTGCAATGCACGGCAAATGTCCTGTTTCATTCGCTAAAAAAAATAAATAAACGAATGTTCCAGATTAAAATAATTGAGCGGGAAGGGAAAACGAGCCGTTGAAACAATGGCTACTCACGCGACCCATTGACGTCACCGGCAGAGGCTCCGTAGATAAACCACCGCCGGGTGGGTAGCTTCGCCCTGGACTCACTAGATGACGTTGGTCTGATACGACCAGGAGAGCCATTTTCCCTGGCACGGGGCCATAACAGGAAAGAGGAGGAAATTGCGTTTTTCCTCATAATTCGAGACTTTTCTGGTTAGTCGTAAAAAAAAAGGGGTGGGGGAGGGGTGTTGCGAAGAAAATTGGGGTGGAAAGGGTTGGGAAAAAAAAATCAGTAGACATGCTTAGAACTTTTAGGCGTTCTCTCAGAGCGGAGTTCGTTGTATGTCAGTTGGAGTGGTCTTATTTATCAGTTCCTTCTGTAGTCATTTTCGTTTCGAGTTTATATATATATATATATATATATATATATATATATATATATATATAATATATATATACACATATATATCATATATATGTTATATATTATAATATATATATATATATATATATACATATATTATGTATATATATATATATATATATATATATATATATATATATATATATATATATATATATATATATGTGTGTGTGTGTGTGTGTGTGTGTGTGTGTGTGTGTGTATGTGTATGTATTTGTGTATATATATATATAATATATATATATATATATATATATATATATATATATATATATATATATATATATAGACATATATATGTATATGTGTTATATATATATATATATATATATATATATATATATATATATATATATATATATATATATATATATATATATATATATATATATATGTGTGTGTGTGTGTGTGTGTGTGTGTGTGTAAAATTTATAAGTACATACGCACGTACATATAATATATACTAGGCTGCGTTTAACTTTTGCTTATATTTCAAATTCCTCTATGATAAGATTTGGGGATTAAAAAGCTTAATTTGTATTGGAAAATTTAAGAACAAAGTAAATATGATATAACTTCATCTCCTCAATGAGATTTCATGGTTTTATTTTCCTTTTAATCTTTACTGTCTGTATTTGTGTACATTAAGGAAATACGAGAATGTTATATTGAAGCAATCTATATTTTATTCTACAACTGGCTTTATTTGTATCCAGTATTCTGAAAATTATTTTGAAAATACTCCTTTTTCATTGAGTAAAATTTCTTTTCCGTCTTAATTTTCCGTTAGAAATATTTTTCTTCTTTGCGCATTATTTTTTGTTTATTTGGTTACCAGGTTTTCGGCCAGTCTTACAACTTTCTCTCCAAACACTCTGCAGAATGTAAAGTCTGTAGTATCAAACTTCTTTTCTGCCTTTTTAGCAAACAGTGACCATACAAAGAAACTAGGAAAACAACAGACAGCGAAAAGGTAGAAAAAAGATATTTGAACATTGACTGCACGGAAAACAGCGTTTTTTTTTCTTTATGAGATTCTCGAAGCATCACCTTCATAACGAGAAACAATACTTTTTTCCGAGAAGCTGCGGCAAATTTAGAACGGCGTTGAAGGTTGTCAACGTCCGAAGTTCAAGCTCCACCAGGAGCAGAAGAAACTATCAACAACAATTTCTTCAGCAAGAGAAGCAGAAGTAACAGAGTACCCTGTAGTCCGCTGATAGCCTTATTTGCATCACAAGGGCAGCCCTGACGACGAGAAAAGGAGTAGGAAGTTCTTTGATCTGTCATCGAGAAGAAAAAGAGAGAAAAAAAAAACCTTCGTCCCAAGTTCAAAATTCGGTGTTCGAATGGCGCCGTCGGATTTCGGAATCTCCTTCGGTTTTTTTTCTTTTTTTTTCTTTTACTTTGCAACCTTTGCCTCGTAAGTCGGCCGTAAGTATTCAAGTACGACCCCATTAAAGCTATCATAAAACTCGATATCTTTTCATTTTTCTCTACTTTATGGAGTTTTCAGAAAGCGCAGCGCGACATAAAGTTGGTGGCATAAAGGCTTCGCCCCTTGAAAAGCACCCGCTACGCTGGGGAGATTCAAGATGGCGCTGGTGATTCCTTTTGCTTACAAATGATAGAGAAACTGCTACAACGGGGTATCTATGGATGCGTTCCTCCTTTATTTATGTCCTTTCCTTTTTTCAGCGGTGTAGCAAAGACCTCCACTGTGTCCAGGGAGAGGCTTTGTGCTGGTTATGTAAGAGGTCGTTCGCTGTTCAATGGTTATTGGAGAACAGGCTGAACATAATGCTTGTCGGGATGGCCAGATGAATAGCGTCTTTTCTTTTTCTTTTTCTTTCGCACCGTTCTGGTACGTACTTCTGTCAGTATTTGTACAGAAATTTTCCCACCCAGGTCTCTCTCTCTCTCTCTCTCTCTCTCTCCTCAGTTCTCTCTCTCTCTCTCTCTCTCTCTATATATATATATTATATATATATATATATATATATATATATATATATATACTGACAGAAGTACGTACCAGAATGGAGCGCAAAATAAAGAAAAAAAAGATGCTATTCATCTGGCCATCCCGACAAGCATTATGTTCAGCCTGTTCTCCAATAACCATTGAACAGCGAACGACCTCTTACATAACCAGCACAAAGCTGGTTATGTAAGAGGTTATATATATATACTATATATTATATTATATATTATATATTTTATATATATATAATATATATAAAGAGAGAGAGAGAGAGAGAGAGAGAGAGAGAGATGGAGAGATAGCTGTAATCTTTCTTTTTCCAATTTTGAGAGTTGCAACAACTATTTTTCAACAACTATTTAAGATATGCCATTCATCTGTTATTCAGTTCCTATAGGGAAATTCCAGTAAGAATCACTTTATACTTATTAATATGAGTGGCTAAAGTTATCTAATTGTCATTCCATGACCCTAAGCTACAAATAAAGTATAGTTGAAGTCATTGTTCTTCCATAGACAAGTATTATCCCTTAGAGTGGAATTATATGTAGTCAAGAAAAGACAGCAATTATGATATTGTATTTTTAAAAATCTTATAGGCTATTATATAAACTTCAAAATAAGATGTAAATAAACCCGAATATTTTAGGGTCTTGGGAAAAACTTGATATGTGTTTGGGTGTTTTGTTTTCACTACTGGCTTTATTTTCGCAAATCTATTAATTTGAATCTATCGGAATAGTGCCTGAAAAGAATACACTATAATATTGATTGATAGAAGAATTATTTTGGAATTTTGAAGCAAAGAAAACTATTTAATCATTACTTGCAGTATTTTAGAATCTATTTTTTATACGCTTGAATAAATACATATAATACATGTGAGCAGTCATCAGTAACTAAGTATTTTAGAAGTGAATTTGTTAAACTCATACATAAATGCATTTAATAAATAAATGCAATTATCAGTGACAGAATATTCTAGGATCGAATGCTCATGTACATACATGAATACATATGATAGAAATGCGCAGTCATCAATCATAGAAGTCAATTTTTTTATATACTCGTGCATAAATGCATATAATAAATATATGCAATTATCAGTGACAGAGTATTTAAACCTAATGTATATATATATATATATATATATATATATATATATATATATATATATATATATATATATATATATATATATGATATATTATATATATATATATATATATATATATATATAATATATATATTTGTTTGTGTGTGTGTGTGTGTTGTGTTTGTGTGTATACATATAATGGAAACATGGAATCATCATCCATAGAGTATTATATATAATGCATAAATGCTCGCTACATATTTGCCCTTTTCCCATCAAACATATCTCTCTCTCTCTCTCTCTGATATGATTCCTCCCTAAGCGGAAGCACACCGTAGCACCCTGAGGGGAGCCCTTTGTCTCTAATGAAGAACATCGTACTGCAGAAGGAAGGACCCGGCGGGGCCGCCCGAAAGTTCTTTAATGAGTTCCATGTCATGCCGACGTCACGGCCGCTTTATTTCTCTCTGTTTCACTTCGTTCTGCGCAGAAGCATTCGCTCTCGTTCGTTCCATTCATTCTTCCTCCCAGGCGGTTCCGCCAACCCCTCGTGTTCAGCATGTACCTCAAAAGAATGATTGGTTCCGAATTCTGTTCGTTTTACTCCCGTGGATTCTGGCTCCCCCGAAAAAAAAGGAAAAAAAGAAAAAAAAAAACTTTTTATCTCTCAGGACTCCTCGTGAAATTCTGCCATGATATGCTTCTGCTTCTGCTTCTCTTCTGCTTCTACTTCTGCTTCTGCTTCTGCTTTTGCTGCTGCTGATGCTGCTGTGTTGGGTGGTTTTATATTTGTGGAGTTTTCGGTGGGCGAAATAGTGTTCTTCCTGAGAGGTGTTTCATATATATACTGTATATGTATACTGTATATATATATATATATATATATATATATATATATATATATATATATATATATATATATATATATATATATATATAATTATTTGTGTCTGTTGAATAAAACACACACGTACGTAGAAGCTTTACAAGTATAATAACTGAATTGCTGATTGCAGGTTTATTATATTATTATTTTATTATTGATTATTATTATTATTATTATTATTATTATTATTATTATTATTATTCTCACCTTTCTCACCAGACGCCAGGTAGGCCTCCAGGCCTGTCAGTCGTCCTGCTTCAGGAACTGTCTCCATTCTTGGCAATCATCATAGAGCCTCATCTTATCAACTTCCCGCAAACTAAAGCCTCTCCTCTCTACTCCTCTCTCTATGTTTTGTAGCCATCTCATTTTTGGTCTTCCTACCGGTCTCCTTCCTTCCGGTGTCCATTCCAAAAACCTTATAGGATATCGCTCCTCCTCCATTCTTTTGGTGTGTCCAAACCATGTAAGCTGTCCTCTCCACAAAATCTAGTATCCCCTCCACTCCCAGTTCTCTTGTAATGCCTTCATTTCGTAGCCTATCCAGTCTTGTTACACCTTTTATGAGTCTTAGGGCTTTCATTTCAGCTGCTTGAAGTTGGCTTCTAGTGCTTGATGTTAATGTCCATGATTCATAGCCATAAGTCAATATTGGTCTTAAAATAGAGAGGTATATTATGGTTTTCACTTTGCGAGGTATATTTCTGTCTTTCATTAGTGGGTAGAGCAGATACAGATTGTTACTGAATTTCTGTATTCGGGTAGTTATTTCCAGTTTTGAATCCTTTTGGTCACTAAACTCTACTCCTAAATATTTAAAATTTCCACACTGTTTCAATGTCTGACCTTCTAATTCTACATCTACGTTACTTGGTGTTCGTGACTGGTGCATTCTTATTCTTGTTGATCCGCATTCAATTATTATTATTATTATTATTATTATTATTATTATTATTATTATTATATTATTATTATTATTATTTTATTAAAAGTAATGGCTACTTCAGCAGCGTTACACTTGTAGAGATTCTTCTCTATTTTGCGAATAGCGGCTTTTTCCGTGCTACTTAAACAGGCTAGTAGAGCGCCTATAGAGGTCATGGTAAAATACAGGGTCAAAATAGGTGTATATATTTGAATTTTACAGATAAACTATGATATGTAAAAATTCAAATATATACCTATTTGACCCTGTATTTTACCATGACCTCTATAGGCGCTCTACTAGCCTGTTTAAGTAGCACGGAAAAAGCCGCTATTCGCAAAAATAGAGAAGAATCTCTACAAGTGTAACGCTGCTGAAAGTAGCCATTACTTTTAATAAAGTATGCTTGAGAGAGGGTCTGCTTCCTAAGTACACTATTATTATTATTATTATTATTATTATTATTATTATTAAAATTACATTCCTGGCTGTCCCTTTATATCTCAAATATCAGCTCCCTTTGGAATTACGTCGTCGTGCATTATATAATATATATAATTAGTATATAGTATATATAGATATATATATATATATATATAATATATATATATATATTTATATATTTATATGTGTGTGTGTACATGTATGTATATATATATATATATATATATATATATATATATATATATATATATATATATATATATATATGTATATTTATATATAATAAATATATTTGCACATATGTAATTGTATTTAAAGATCAGACTTTGTACGTGGCAAGTGTAATCAATGACGATTTGTCAATTAGCCCTTTCGACCATTAACACTTGTTAATTTCCCTGCCCTTAAATGTCTTCAGATTCTTTCCCTTATTGGTCGGGACTGGTGACCAAACGTGCAAGACTAATTATTGGAACTTTACTCACGCTTTCGGACAATTGCCTTCATTTGCGTCTCCGAACTTTATGGTAATTGGCTTGGCATGGTCGCTTGCTTGCTTGCTTGCTGGCTCCTTATGGTGGAATAAGTTGCGTTTAGGGTTTTCTTCTTTCTTTTATTTATTTAGTTTTTTGCTTATTGAGGAAGGGTGATTCTAGCCAACAGGTATTATTTTTCTTAGATTTCTGTGCTTTGAAACAAAAATCAAAGTGTTTTTTTTCAGCAATCTCCCAGTTCTCTCTAGTTAGGTGAAGAAACCTTTATATAGTATATATATTTTATATATTTATATTTATTATATATTATATATACATATGTATATATATGTAATATATATATATATATATATATAAATATATTTAATAGCGTGTGCCATTTTATCCAGCTAAAATAATCAAAAGGAAGTACCATGCAATTTTGTGTTATTTCATTTTACCGTGACAATATGTTGACATAAAGTAAAAGAGCTTGGCATATACGTATACATATATATATATATATATATATATATATATATATATATACTATATATATATATATATATATATATATATATATATATATATATATATATATAATATTCATATTTATATGTGTGTGTATTGATCATAATTACTTAGTTAAATTGGCATATTTCATATTATATATCTCTCTCTCTCTCTCTCTCTCTCTCTCTCTCTCTCTCTCTCTCTCACACACACACACACACACACACACAACACATACACACACTCTCATGTCCGGACCCTGTCCCCTCTCCCTCCTATTATCTTTTTTTTTCTTTCTTTATGCTTCGCGTTTTTCCCCGCGTTCTTATTCCCTTAATCTTTGTTCTCACTTTCTGCGTTTCCCCTGAAGGGGTTCGTTAAAGATGCTCGTTAAGTTCCCGTAATCGACGTGATAAAGACATTTGTGTTTTTTTCTGCGTTTCTTTAATTTTCCGAAATAAACTAATTAGTTGCAGTTTCTTTTTCTGAGGAGTATGCGAGAATACCAAATATGCGACACATTCTTCCTCCTTTTATCTCTCTTTCTCTCTGTATTGAGATGGTTTTTTTAATTTGCATTTGATATTTTGGCAGAAGAGATTATATATATATAATATATATATTATTATATATATTATTATAATGATATAATATATATATACATATACATATGTATGTAATTATTTATATATATATATATATGTATATATATATATAATATGTATATATCATATATACATATATATATATATATATATATATATATATATATATATATATATATAATATATATATATGTACTGTGTGTATGTGCAGTGTTCAGTAATGTTAGGGCAAAGTCAATATGCAGGCGACCATGAAATATTCATCGTAAACCTGATTTTCAACTAATATGATTTGCTTTGCTGTCCGATAATTAACAGATGCCTACATAATGTACATGCTGATTTTACTTCTATATTGAATACTGAGTTATTTATGTTATAAGTCCGTGTAAAGATGCCCACTTTAATGTAAATCTTTTCAATGATAAAAAAGAATTGTTGATGGAGAATATAAAATTATCTGTTATTTGTAAGATGAACAAGTAATTTGATTTAAAAAAAGTCGAGGTGCTTCATAAGGTATTGATGTGACATTTAATCCCGCGCTGCCAACATGGCATCAGAGGAATTTGTTTCTGGTGATTAGAAATTCATTTCTCGATATAATGGGATTCGGATCCCACAATAAGCTGTAGGTCCCCTTGCTAAGTAACCAATTGGTTCTTAGCCACGTGTAAATGTCTAATCCTCCGGCCCAGCCCTAGGAGGGATGGTAATCAGCTCAGAGTTCAGGTTAAGCTAAGATTGACTTACTTTAATCGTCTAGATTCCGAAATAGAATTAAGGTAATAATGTAAACTTTTGCAGTGTGGCTTGAAATTGTCACGAATATTTATCTATTTTGTGTGTAGCAACACTGCTTAAGATTTGCCGTTTTCCAGCCCGGGGTCTCCTCTCTCACAACTCCCATTTATGTACGTGCGTAGAATGGAGATGCTTTGGCACAAGCTACAGAATGGCATGTAACGTCCGCACGGCCAAGAGTTGCAGTTTCAGCCATTTCTTTTATATTCATATATGATAGAATTTGTATTCACGGATAATGGCTAGAAAGGAGACAGCGAAGGCGGAAAGTGTTGCGTAACTCGCTTTAACTATGTGCGATTTTATTTTCTAAAGTCAATTGAATAATTCAATGAAGAAATCTCTTTCACGAGCCATGTCTTTTGACATTTACATCGAAATCTAATATAAAAATGTCTACCTATTTTCTTTTATTTTACTAGCTGTTGCTTTCTTTTCATAAAGAAAATTTCATGATTTTCCCCGAAAAAAAAATGTGAAGTGTTCTCGTAGTGAGTTGAATCATTTTTTGCAAAATGCTCAGGTGACAATGAATAAAAATTATGTTTTTTTTATTCAGGTGTTGTAGGGGCTCAAGAGACATTGTTAGGTAATTTCCTGAGCTCAATAGTGTTTAGTAATAGCCAACTAAAAGATAGGATTTTTTGATAAATATACTTTAAGGATATATTCTATCATTCATTTATACTTTGCTAAAAGGTTTGTTGTTTTCCATAACTGCCAGGAAGGTGAATGCATTGTACCTTGTACATATTCATATTCATTCAAATGATTCGTAAGTTTCTGTTCCAAAAATTATATAGGATGCCGGAAGCGACTCGGAAAGAACTCAGTCTTACCCAGTAAAACAAAATCGAGCATAACTCAAACAACTCTGTCGAACCTGAGGCTTTCCTTGTGTCACTACGTCCCCCCCCCGCTCCCCTACCTCCCCCCGCCAAAGTCCAACTACCCCACACCAACCCGCGGCCCCCGTCCCCTTAAAAAAAAGAGGGCAGCCCCGGCACAAGAGGATGCCATTAACATAGGAGGAAAGTTGCATCCGAAATGCGCGTACCCAGAAAAACGTTTGCTTGCGGGGACAAAAGAAAGGAATATTGCGCCCAGAATTACGCCGTGCACGAGTGTAAATTGGAATATAATTTGATTCACTCGTGGGGCACCTCTCGCCTGCGCCGCATTTCTCGAAAATCCCACCGCCGACGGCTCTCTTCCTTCCTCCTCTACTCACTCTTTCTGTCTCTGTCACTCTTTCCTGTGGTGTATGTATATATATATATATAATATAATATAAATATATATAATAATATATATATATAATGTTGATTAAAGGCAACTCTGGACGTAGAATGATTAGTACACAAAGATTTTTCGGTATGTTGAGGTGGCAGTCATTTGTTATTATAAATTATTATTATTATAATAATAATAATAATAATAATAATAATAATAATAATTATTATTATTATTTTATTATTATTTTTTTTTTTTTTGCTCTATCACAGTCCTCCAATTCGACTGGGGGTATTTTTAGTGTGGGGTTCCGGGTTGCATTCTGCCTCCTTAGGAGTCCATCACTTTTCTTACTAGTGTGCGGGGTTTCTAAGGATCACATCTTCTGCATGAGTCCTGGAGCTACTTCAGCCTCTAGTTTTTCTAGATTCCTTTCAGGGATCTTGGGATCGTGCCTAGTGCTCCTATGATTATGGGTACGATTTCCACTGGCATATCCCATATCCTTGCTTATTTCTATTTTCAGATCTTGATACTTATCCATTTTTTTCCCTCTCTTTTCTCTTCAACTCTGGTGTCCCATGGTATTGCGACATCAATGAGTGATACTTTCTTCTTGACTTTGTCAATCAACGTCACGTCTGGTGCTGTTTGTGTCACGTATCACCCTATCCGTTCTGATACATAGTCCCAGAGGATCTTTGCCTGATCGTTTTTCTATCACTCCTTCAGGTTGGTGCTCTTACCACTTATTACTGCAAGGTAGCTGATGTTTCTTGCACAGGCTCTAGTGGAGGGCTTTTGCCACTGAATCATGCCTCTTTTTGTACTGGTTCTGAGCGAGTGCCGGGCATTCACTTGCTATGTGGTTTATGGTTTCATTTTTCGTATTGCACTTCCTACATATGGGAGAGATGTTATTTCCGTCTAATGTTCTTTGAACATATCTGGTTCTTAGGGCCTGATCTTGTGCCGCTGTATCATTCCTTCAGTTTTCCTTCTTTAGCTCTCCCCTCTGTAGCCATTGCCAATTGTCATCGCTGGCTAGTTCTTTAGTCTGTCTGATGTATTGTCCGTGCATTGGTTTGTTGTGCCAGTCCTCTGTTCTGTCTGTCTTTCTCCTGTCTCTGTATATTTCTGGGTCTTCGTCTACTTTTATTTAGTCCTTCTTCCCATGCACTCTGAGCCACTCGTCTTCACTGGTTTTCAGATATTGGCCCAGTGCTCTGTTTTCGATGTTGACGCAGTCCTCTAACTTAGTAGTCTCTTCCTCCTTCCTTTCGTGTTATGTATAGTCTGTCCGTATTTGCTCTTGGGTGTAGTGCTTTGTGTATTGTCATATGTTTCCTGGTTTTCTGATCTATGCTGCGGAGTTCTGCCTTCGTCCATTCGACTATTCCTGCGCTGTATCTGATTACTGGCACTGCCCATGTGTTTATGGCTTTTATCATATTTCCGGCGTTGAGTTTTGACTTGAGTATCGCCTTGAGTCTCTGCATATATTCTTTCCTTATCGTGTCCTTCATCTCTTGGTGTTTTATATCTCCTCCTTCCATTATTCCCAGGTATTTGTATCCTGTCTCATCTATGTGTTTTATGTTGCTCCCATCTGGTAACTTTATCCCTTCAGTTCTCGTTACTTTGCCTTTTTGTATGTTGACTAAGGCGCATTTTTCTATTCCAAACTCCATCCTGATGTCCCCAGATACAATCCTTACAGTCTGGATTAGGGTATCTATTTTGATGCTCTTACCATACAGCTTGATGTCGTCCATGAACATTAGATGGTTGATTCTGTTGCCTCTTTTCTTGAGTTGGTACCCGGCATCCATCTTCTGTAGTACTTTTGTCATATGAATCATGGCTACTACGAAGAGTAGTGGGGACAGTGAGTCGCCCTGGAAGATCCCTCACGTGATATTAACCTCTGCTAGTCTTATTCCAGAGCTTGTAAGTATTGTATTCCAGTTGCGCATTGTATTTTTGAGGAAGCTGATGGTATTTTCCTCTGCCCCATATATTTTCAGGCATTCTATTAGCCATGTGTGTGGTATCATGCGAAGGCTTTCTTATAGTCTATCCATGCCATGCTTAGGTTGGGTTTCCTTCTCCTACTGTTCTTCATATTATTATTATTATTATTATTATTATTATTATTATTATTATTATTATTATTATTATTATTATTTTGGTAAAAAGACCCTCTTTTAGGCAAATTCTATCAAAGAGAATGGCAGAATTAAGCGAGTTGTATTTATTGTTTTTTCAATTTGTTTATTTTTTAACGTATTATTATTATTATGATTATTTTTTTTTTTTGCTCTATCACAGTCCTCCAATTCGACTGGTGGTATTTATAGTGTGGGATTCCGGGTTGCATCCTGGCTCCTTCTTCTGCATGAGTCCTGGAGCTACTTCAGCAATCTAGGTTTTTTCTAGATTCCTTTTCAGGGATCTTGGGATCGTGCCTAGTGCTCCTATGATTATGGGTACAATTTCCACTGGCATATCCCATATCCTTCCTTCTTATTTCTACTTTCAGATCTTGAATACTTATCCATTTTTTCCCTCTCTTTCTCCTTGTTCAACTCTGGTGTCCCATGGTATTGCGACATCAATGAGTGATACTTTCTTCTTGACTGTCAATCAACGTCACGTCTGGTCTGTTTTGCACGTATCACCCCCTATCTGTTCTGATACTGTAGTTCCAGAGGATCTTTGCCTGATCGTTTTCTATCACTCTTCAGGTTGGTGCTCGTACCACTTATTACCGCAAGGTAGCTGATGTTTCTTGCACAGGCTCCAGTGGAGGGCTTTTGCCACTGAATCATGCCTCTTTTTGTACTGGTTCTGTGCAAGTGCCGGGCATTCGCTTGCTATGTGGTTTATGGTTTCATTTTTCGTATTGCACTTCCTACATATGGGAGAGATGTTATTTCCGTCTATCGTTCTTTGAACATATCTGGTTCTTAGGGCCTGATCTTGTGCCGCTGTTATCATTCCTTCAGTTTCCTTCTTTAGCTCTCCCCTCTGTAGCCATTGCCATTTGTCATCGCTGGCTAGTTATTTAGTCTGTCTCATGTATTGTCCGTGCATTGGTTTGTTGTGCCAGTCCTCTGTTCTGTTTTTCATTCTCCTGTCTCTGTATATTTGTGGGTCTTCGTCTACTTTTATTAGTCCTTCTTCCCATGCATTCTTTAGCCACTCGTCTTCGCTGGTTTTCAGATATTGCCCCAGTGCTGTGTTCTCGATGTTGACGCAGTCCTCTATACTTAGTAGTCCTCTCCCCCCTTCCTTTCGTGTTATGTATAGTCTGTCCGTATTTGCTCTTGGGTGTAGTGCTTTGTGTATTGTCATATGTTTCCTAGTTTTCTGGTGTCTATGCTGCGGAGTTCTGCCTTCGTCCATTCCACGATTCCTGCGCTGTATCTGATTACTGGCACTGCCCATGTGTTTATGGCTTTTATCATATTTCCGGCGTTGAGTTTTGACTTGAGTATCGCCTTGAGTCTCTGCATATATTCTTTCCTGATCGTGCCCTTCATCTCTTGATGTTTTATATCCCCTCCTTCCATTATTCCCAGATATTTGTATCCAGTCTCTTCTATGTTTTTAATGTTGCTCCCATCTGGTAACTTTATCCCTTCAGTTCTCGTTACTTTGCCTTTTTGTATGTTGACTAAGGCGCATTTTTCTATTCCAAATTCCATCCTGATGTCCCCAGATACAATCCTTACAGTCTGGATTAGGGTATCTATTTCCTTGATGCTCTTACCATACAGCTTGATATCGTCCATGAACATTAGATGGTTGATTTTGTTGCCTATTTTCTTGAGTTGGTACCCGGCATCCATCTTCTACAGTACTTTTTGTCATTGGAATCATGGCTACTACGAAGAGTAGTGGGGACAGTGAGTTACCCTGGAAGATCTCTCTCCTGATATTAACCTCTGCTAGTCTTATTCCAGAGCTTGTAAGTATTGTATTCCAGTTGCGCATTGTATTTTTGAGGAAGCTGATGGTGTTCCATCTGCCCATATATTTTCAATAAGACAAGAGAACGGAGATAATGGAAGATAAGAGAGAGAGAGAGAGAGGAGAGAGAGAGAGAGAGAAGACGGAGATAAGAGAGTCGAAGAGTGAGAGAGAGAGAGAGAGAGATTCTTGCTCTGAGGAACATTATTTCACTGTCTTTTTCTAATGAGTTTTTAGATCGAGGTTCATATGCGTCATCGCGAAGTAAGTACTAATATACATCCCATGAAAAGGTTCCATCCCAATACATCTTTGTTCATCGTGTAGAATTTGGTAAGACGAATTCTCGTCGAGTTTTGTCTTAAATAAAGATAACGGCAAATTGATATATATATATATCTATATATATATATATATATATATATATATATATATATATATTTATATTCGTTAAAAGCAATTGCTTTAGTGGCATCAATAAGTTTCTTGCAGGTATCTTCATACCGACGAAGTTTTTTCCGATTCTCGTTCGTCAATTTCTGGTGAAAAATACGCAGACTTCCTTCTTCCATTTATTGAATTTTGTCACGACAGCTGTTTCGCCTTATGGCATTATCAAGCGACTACTGATTTACAATCTGACCTTTCGGCCTATTTATCTCATCGGGTGGGAGGTATGACCTTGAGGTATGGGTACTGGTTAGTCTAGGGATTAACAGCTTAAGGGCGTTGTTTTAGATACAAAGAACATAAGGACATATGTACTGTGACAATAAGAGTGAAAGTTTAAACAGTGGTTAAATAATATTCAAAATACAATGCAATGTGCTAGAGTTTCCTTAAATGTATGTTTAAAATTTAATATGTTACATGTTGGTTTTTAGATAAAAATTACAAAATTTACATACAGGAATGAAAATGAATATAGAAATCTAAATACGGGAGTACAAATATATGAGTATATTTTATAGCATGCATAAAGGTACAAGAGATAATTTCTGTTTATACATAAATGTGTATGATTTAAATTTGAGTGTGTGTGTGTGTGTGTGTGTGTGTATGTCCAAAATGGTCTTACGTTGGTTAACGGTTGCTGATTCGTGTTGGGCGGGGGTCTCAGCGACCATGAGTAAGGGATGTTACTTGACTTCGCTGACGCTGGGTCCCCTCCAGCAGGAGAAGGAATACCCAAGCAACCACAGGGACCAGACAGCGCGCCCCATCCACCGAGAACATCGCGCGCCCTTTCGAAGACCATGAGAAGACCCAGCGTCAGCGAAAGTCAAGTAACATCCTTACTCAGGTCGCTGAGACCCCGCCCAACACGAATCAGCAACCGTTAACCAACGTAGACCATTTTGGACATACACACACACACACACACACACACATCAAAATTTAAATCATACACATTTATGTATAAACAGAAATTATCTCTTGTACCTTATGCATGCTATAAAATATACACATATATTGTACTCCCGTATTTAGATTTCTATATTCATTTTCATTCCTGTATGTAATTTTGTAATTTTTATCTAAAACCAACATGTAACATATTAAATTTTAAACATCATTTAAGGAAACTCTAGCACATTGCATTGTATTTTGAATATTTATTTACCACTGTTTTAAACTTTCACTCTTATTGTCACAGTACATATGTCCTTATGTTCTTTGTATCTAAAACAACGCCTTAAGCTGTTAATCCCTAGACTAAACCCAGTACCCATACCTCAAGGTCATACCTCCCACACGATGAGATAAATAGGCCGAAAGGTCAGATTGTAAATCAGTAGTCGCTTGATAATGCCATAAGGCGAAACAGCTGTCGTGACAAAAATTCAATAAATGGAAGAAGGAAGTCTGCGTATTTTTCACCTTAAATTGACGAACGAGAATCGGAAAAAACTTCGTCGGTATGAAGATACCTGCAAGAAACTTATTGATGCCACTAAAGCAATTGCTTTTAACGAAAATTTAGTATTAGAGAAAACTATGCCCTAAAAGTATATATATATATATATATATATATATATATATATATATATATATATATATATATATATGAGTTTGTATTTACACGTACCTTCCCAATCAGTGCAACCTGCGGTTCCGCGGAACATATTTTGTTATTTCCTATCGAGAAATTTATTCTTTTGATCCATTAGAACTAAGCCTTAATTAACAATGCTTCTTCTTGGCTCAGAAGGCTCCTTCTAATCACGAAAGGACCAGGACAGGCCCGGAAACGAGAAATTATTTTTCAGATATATATATATATCATATAGAATATATATCACCTATATATCATATAGATTATATATATATATATATATATATATATATATATATATATATATATATATATATATATATGTAGAATCTACTGGTCATTTTTACAAGTTACAAAATATGTAAATATAATAACCACAACGCACACTTAACTTCTCAAATTCTTTGCTCTTTTTTGGATATGCTTGTCACTACAAAGCCTTGAGATCCAACTTCAAAGAAATATGAAAGAAATCATGATGTCCGGTAACGGGAAGGGAACGACCCAGCTATACCATAATCACGACGAGGTCACCATGGATCTCGAGGCTTTGTAGGGAAAACAAGGTATCCAAAAAACGAGCAAAGAAATTTGAGAAGTTAAGAGGGCATTGTGGCTATTACATTTACACACATACACAGACACACAGACACACCACACACACACGCACACACACATATATATATATATATACGTATATATATATATATACTATATATATATATATATATATACTATATATATGAACAGTATGTTTTAGTATAGCATTCTTGCTCGGGTTCGACCCTAAAACGAGAACTGTCAGACACTGGCTCGCTTCATTATCTGTCAGTTGTGCATCTGTTGTACTAACCAGCTATATTAGTACCTATAGCTGTGGCGGTAGCAACAGGCTTATAAGAAGGCCATGGGCTAGCAGCCACATCCCAAAATGTGTTTGTTGAGATATGTATTAAGGGTATGTTCATACTGCAGGAAAACATGTCATAAACGATCATCAGTAATTACTGCTCACACATCACAAACGGTTCGAATACAAATTGTTGACTTATTGGTAGTCTTGATTACCCTGCGCCTCATACGATTATACAGCATCTGCCAGAGATTCGTTCGTCATTATAGTGATAACTTGTTCTGAACCTGTTGTGATGTGTGTGCGATAAGTTGCACGTTTGTTGACGACATATTTGACTAAGGAGAGGACGCTCCCTAACCTACATCTCGAGACCTGCGTCTAGGCCTATATCCACACTAGGAGACCAGCCTGATCATCCCACCGCATTCTTGAGCGCCCCATAATCATCAGCCCTGAAGGACCGGTTGTAATGGGATCAGAGTCTCCTTCTCCCTAAAGACTCCGGCATACAGAGGCTGTTTACAGATTCCAACTCCCTCTTTTCAAGCCGATCGAGTCGGAGCTAAGAGAAGAAGTTTTCGGGTCATCTCGTCGCGAGGACGCGCGCTGATGAGCCATTCGCCCGGGAAGTTTGGGAATGAGGCCGAGATGACTTTGGATACGGGGCTTCTTCAGTGCTTCCCTCCCTGGTGGGCGATGCGTCTTTTGTTTTTTTCTTTTTTTTCCCTTTGTGTGTGTGTCTTGTTTTATGTGGAGGTCAGCGAGGAAATAAGTAAGTAATGAGTGGATAGAATCACCTTTTGAAATGTGGGAGTGTATGGGAATTGTGAAGATAGAAATAATTTTTTTGGGGTCTGGTTGCATAATAAGGTCATTTATGCGGAGAACAAGAAACAGACACTTAGTTTATCAGTCAAATCAATCAATCGATCAGTCAGTGAATCAAATCAATCCTTGCGATTGTTTATTTCCGTTGAGTGAATGTGAAATGTGTCTTTCTCTTAAATGTTCGTTTCTCGGGAAGAGAATCCACCATTTTAGTTTTCTGTAAAAGAAACTATCGAGATGGCTTTGTCTGTCCGTCCCCACCTTTTCTGTCCGCCTGCAGATCGTAAAACCTACTGAGGCTAGAGGGCTGCAAATTGGTATGTTGATCATCCACTCTCCGATCATCAAACATACCAAATTGCAGATGTCTATGCTAAGTAGTGTTTATTTTACTTAAGGTTAAAGTTAACCATGATCGTGCGGCTGGCACTGCTACAGACGCCAACAACATAGGCCACCTTTGGGCCGTGGTTGAGAGTTTAATGGGCCGCGGCTGAGGGTTTTATACAGTATTGTACGCTGTACAGAAAACTCAATTACGCCGGAGAAACTTCGGCGCATTTTTGCTTGTTATTCATATATCGAGTTGGATGTAGTCAACTCCGCAGATCCAGAACCAATCCGAGTAAGTTAATAAATAATAGAACTAACTTAAAGTTGGTTTATGTTGGTTCCCGGATGAGTTTACTTTTTCATGCTGTAATTTTTGTGTATTTATATTTATACAGTATCTGTACCGTTATGTTTTCTGCCCTGGCGTACACAAAGAGGAACAGTTGATTAAATCTAAATAATTCCTTTTATCCTTTACGCAGATTGATTATTCGAGAGAGAGAGAGAGAGAGAGAGAGAGAGAGAGAGAGAGGAGAGAGGGAGAGAGAATTCTGGCCTCTTGCTATCAGAAGATCATAGAAACTCAAAGCAAATCGTAACTAGAATGATAGGTAGGAGATAGGTAGATACGCGAATAGGAGGAGGAGGGGAGGAGGAGGAGGAGGAGGAGGCGGAGGAGGAGGGGAGGAGGATGAGGAGGAGGAGAGAGAGAGAGAGAGAGAGAGAGAGAGAGAGAGAGAGAGAGAGAGAGAGAGGAGAGAGAGACTAGAATTCTGGCCTCTTGCTACCAGAAGATCATAGTAAACATCAAAAGAAAAAATCGTAAACATAGATTGATAGGTAGGTAGATAGGTAGATACGATAGAGGAGGAGAGGAGGACGGAGGAGGAGGAGGAGGAGGAGGAGGAGAGAGAGAGAGAGAGAGAGAGAGACTAGAATTCTGGCCTCTTTGCTACCAGAAGATCATAGTAACATCAAAGAAAAAAAATCGTAAACATAGATTTGATCGGTAGGTAGTATATGGGTAGGGGGATACGACGAATAGGAGGAGGATGAGGAGGAGAGAGAGAGAGGAGAGAGAGAGAGAGAGAGAGAGAGAGAGAGAGAGAGAGAGAGACAAGAATTCTGGCCTCTTGCTACCAGAAGATCATAGTAACATCAAAGAAAAAATCGTAAACATAGATTGATAGGTAGGTATATAGGTAGATACGACGAATGGAGGAGGATGAGAGGAGGAGAAAGAGAGAGAGAGAGAGGAGATATGAGGAGAGAGAGGGAGAGCGAAGGGGGAGAGATAAGAGAGAGTAGAATTCTCTGCTCTGCCTACCAGAAGATCATATAGTAACATCAAAGAAAAAAGAAATCGTAAACATAGATTGATAGGTAGGTAGATAGGTAGATACGGTGCGAATAGGGAGGAGGATAGGAGGAGAGAGAGAGAGAGAGAGAGAGAGAGAGAGAGAGAGAGAGAGAGAGAGAGAGAGTAATAGGATTAGTTAGGTACATAGATGCCTCATCGTGCTGAAAAAGTTGCCATATACAAAATAATGAACCAACTTAAGTGTAGCTAAACAAAACATACAATGAATAAGAGATGGGCCTTAGAGAGAGAGAGAGAAGAGAGAGTGAGAGACGAGAGAGAGCGAGAGAGAGTATCAGGAATAAATAGACAGAGACTATAGACAGATAAAGAGATACATGTGTGTGTGGTGTGGAGAGAGAGAGAGAGAGAGGAGAGAGAGAGAGAGAGAGAGTAGTCGTCAAAAAGACCCTTTCAATTTGAGGCAAGGTGGCCACGCGACCCCACTTCCGGAAAAACATGGTCGCGGCCTAAAATTCGGGCTCGTCTCCTATGCTCGGGGAATATTCCTGCAGGGAGAAACTTTTTTCAATCTAATCTGTATCTTTTTTTTTTTTTTCTTTAAAAGTTTCTCTGGCGAGGAAACGGGAATTTTGTCATAGCCAATGGCTGAGTCTATGGGGGCCTATGTGAAGTCTCTCTCTCTCTCTCTCTCCCCTCCCCCCTCCTCCCTCTTCTCTCTCTACTCTCTCTATCTCTCTCTCTCTCTCTCTCTCTCTCTCTCTCCTCGTATTTATCTTTTTATGGCGTCGCCCTTGTTCTTTGCTTTCTTTTTAATTTTTGTTTTGTTTTGTTTCAGTCTTGTTTTTGTAATACTGAATAAAAGTCGTATTTTTTATTTTGCTCATGATGGGCTTTTATCATAATTTTTAAAATTGATTATCGTAGAGATAAAAAACAAATACCACATATAGTGATGTTTTTAACTAATGGAAGTCTTTTTCTCTAGATATATTTTAATACAGACATTTTCAGTCCATTTTTCAATATATATTTGTTATTCTTAATTTTTTTTATTAAATATCGATGAGATGTAGTGATATCATTTTACTAATGGAATCCATTTTCCTTAGATGTATACAAACATTTTCAGTCCATTTTTCAATATATTGTTTTATCTTTCCAGTCTACTAAGGGAAAATGCATAAAATCGGTATTGTTATTTGAATTAATAGTAATAAATCTAAACCTTCCATTTAATTTTCTCTTTCAATTCTCCTGAGTGAAAATCCAATTGATTTCAGTTCGACGTCGTAATCCACTCTCCTCTCCTTCCATTTTTCATCCTTCTCTTTCCTTTCAATCTTTTCCTTTTTTTCGCCTCCTCTCCCATTCTTATGTGATCAGGATGGTTTCAACCGATCAAAAGATTGAAAAATTAAAAACTTTCTGAGATTCAAACGATGTCTGAATACCGAGCAGACTGTAACTTTTTTACTTAAAGACGGAGTTTATGGGTCCCAGAAGATATTGCCGAAAATGGGATATTTTAAAGTCTTCTTCTTCTTACTTATTATTATTATTATTATTATTATTATTATTATTATTATTATTATTATAATTTATTATTATTATTTATTATTATTATTATTATCATTCTGGTGGCACCGCAATTCTTACATTTTTGCTGTTAAACTTAAGGAAAATTATTTACATAAATATGGAATTACATCAAATTGGGAGATTTTGATACCATACTAATCTATATATATTTTTTTATAATTTATTTGTCTTTCGGCATCTCTCTCTCTCTCTCTCTCTCTCTCCTCTTCTCTCTCTCTCTCTCTCTCTCTCTCTCTCTCTCTGGTGATAAACTTTCGGCACATTTTTACTCGAAAGTTGGTAGCACTTTCTCAACAAAATTACGAAAATAGTTTCATTCTTGGAACAAATTGTCTTTGAGAAATTACACGGGTACGTTCGTCACAGTTCTTCATAAGTAACTTGTACAGGAAAACATTAAAATGTTCATATAACCGAATTCAGTCATACACCTAGACCCTCTACAAGTAGTGTCAAGTTCCAGGAATTTACAACATTTGTAAGCCTGAGTAAAGACGCAACTGTTTTGTTTTCTGTTCTTATAAGAGTCGTGTTGAGCTGTCTGTCTGCTTCCGTATTTCGGCTTGTTTTTCGCTAATTTTCTGTTTCTGAACGAAGTTCATGTTCTGCTGTCTCCGTTTCCATACGACGGTCGTTTTTCGCCGCGTTTCTATTTCCTTAAGACGGCGATGTCTGGAAATGTTTCTATTTTCGTATGACGTTTTTGTGATGCTGTCTTTCTGTATCTGTATGCTGTCGTATTCCTCTGTATTGCTTCTCCTGTATGGTGGGGATGTTTCACTTCCATTCTGCTTCTACATGAAGGTCATATAACCTCATGTTCATCTTAAGGTACGCATATTGCATTGAAGTTTGCCTAATTTTGTGAAGGTTTTTATTAGCAATTGATTACTCGCAGAAGTTTAAGGTAACACGGTGGCAGTTTTACTGGCACAGAAAGTGAGGTTTTTCGAAAGAAGGTGACGGAGAAACAAAAAATGAATCAGCTCGTTCAGGTAAAAAGCAGTACCGGCCAATTAGCCCTTCCATTTTTTTCACTTGCTCTAGAAAAGTTAAGTGAACTAAGAAAAAGAATGTGGTAGGCTTTAACTCTTATCTCGCGAGGAGAGAGAGAGAGAGAGAGAGAGAGAGAGAGAGAGGAGAGAGAGAGAGAGAGAGAGCAGTCTTCTGATAGTACTGACATTTTTCCTGTATGTTTCAGTTGACCTTGTTTTACTAAATCCAACAAATTTGACAAGAAGTTAATTTCCGAATGTAGCGGTGACGAACAAAAACTCACGTTGAATTTGTAGTCTTTTTCAACAACTTGGTGTCCTTATCATTCGATGATTATCAGAAGGGACAAGTCAACTGATATCGTCGACATGATTAAGAGAAATTGAGTTAATAACGAACTTTGTGAATAATTATATCGAATAAGATACAGGTTCTTGTAACAAATTGTCACAGAATTAATAGTTTGTAAAATGTATATCTTTGCTAATAACTGGAATACACTAATATGGGTACTTGTAACCGTAATTCAATAGAATTGATAGATTAGAAAATGTATATGCTAATAACTGGGTATGGGAGCCACGTACATACCTAAAATCTTCGAACTGGAGACAGTCAGTCTTTGTTTGTCAAAGTTTATACCTACATTGGCAAAGGATAAAGAAATATTGGATTTGAAAAATGATTTTTTTTTTTAGGCAGTGAGAAAGATATTTTCCATCCCAGATTAATAATTCGAAATTTCAGAGGAGGATATTTTAGAAAATATCCTCCATACCATTTGACGAAGTAAAAATATATTTTGGTTTGGAGAGACTGATATCTTTTGAAGAAAAAATATTTCAGAAATCAATGACACGCTTTGGAAAAACATATTTTTGCCACAGCAGAGAAACTTAATTATGTTTGATAGAAACAAAAGAAAATGATTTTATCTTTGGAAAGATATTCTGCATTTGCTGTGAATAGTGTAGGCGTTTAGAAAGGTTAATATGGACTGGGAAAATGGGCTGATGGTTTATGAATCTAAATGCGCGACTTTTATTAAGATCATTTGGACGGAGTATAAAAGACGCCATTTACAAAAATGCATTGTGTGTGAAATAGTTGTTCTTTTATTATCTTGAAAACGTTGAAAATGGAGAAATTAAGATTCCTGAAATTTATTTTTTTAATCCGAAAAACTAAACTGGAGATATGATATTATACATTTCCATTTCCATTTCATTGAGCCTGCATGGCACAGAAATAATCATTTTCAAGTTGAAGGTTTTTGTAGAAAAAAATATCACTTTGATATTCAAGGGAAATTCAGGAGGGATTATGCCAATGCCCTTTTAACCCTGGAAAATTCTATCGAATCCTCGCGAAACAAATTGCCTGACGGCAATACATTTTATTCTATAATGCATCAGATTTGAAAGAAAAAATCCCCTTACAGCAAATTAATAAGATTTTTGTAATATTTTTGCAGTTATATAGATGTTAATTTTTTGGCTTGCTTATTTAACACATTATCCAAAGGTATAAAGACATTAATCTTTTGGCTTGCTTATTTAGCACATTATCCAGGTTGTAAGTAAGATTCTCTATCTACAATTGCTTTTTAAAGTGCACTACAAAAGTTTCAACCATATTATGAAGTTGTGAAAACTTAGGTTAAACGTCTACAGTATGAAGACGAATTAAGGATATGAGATCAAGTTACGTGCACTTGATGGTGGAAAAAAATAAGGAAAACGAATAGTGAAAAGTGTAATCTAGTTTCCGTAGAGTTGTCACGCACAGATATGTAGAGATCCCTTTGGTATAGTATAGTATGTGTGTGTGGAAATATTTAATTATTACGATAAACTTCTTTTTGTTTGAAAGAATCCAGTTTTAGGAAAAGCAGACACATGTAATGTTAATGAAGCGTTTAGCTGCAAATTCAACCAGTGGTATAAAACAGTAAAACGAATGAACAATCTAATAAACTGAATATATATATATATATATATATATATATATATATATATATAATATATATATATATATATATATATTCCTAGTCAGTATGTAAGATAAGGAAAAAAAGAGCAAAAAAACAATACCCGAAACCAAATCTCAGTTTAGAAAAAAATGTGGGAGAGATTGATTCTTCCCACAGATATGAAACCAGATATGAAACGTACAACATTTACCTGGAGATAAAATCCACATAAATTTTGCGGCGAATAAAAACCAACTGGCCAACTGCGGCGCTACTAAATTTTGCCGAGCTATCATACGTAGTGTTAAAGTAAAGCGAAACATATTTTTTACCAGATGAAATATTTATATATATATATATATATATATATATATATATATATATATATATATATATATATATATATATATATTTATTTATTTTTGTCTCTTTTTTTCACAGCGGAATTTACTTTTATCTTACAATAATGGACTGCTTCTAGAGGCGTCAGTTTTATTTTCCTTCATAGTGATATGCATCAGTAGTTGATTTATATATTAAACGTGCCTATTGTCAGCGGACAGTGCTGTTGGAATAACGGGAGGAAGATACCGCCCTCCCACGTTTTTTTCCTGCATGAGATTTATATTTTAAACTGTGGCTGTTGTCTTTACCTTGTTGTCTGCTGAATGGGGGAAAAAAGATACTGCCCTCCTCCCTATTTTTCTTTACAGGAAAATTATATGCATCTGCAGCTTTTTGAGATATTAACCGTGTGTTTTTTTTCTTTTCCCTTTTAATCAAATTTGTCAGCAGACGAAGTTGTCGGCATAAGCGTGAACAGGATACAGACATCCCACCCCTTTTTCATATATAAGGTGATATGCGTCAACAGTTGATTTATATGATAAAATTTGCCTTTTCACTTTGCCCTTTGTCAGCGGACAAAGTTGTCTAAAGAAGGGGAAAAAGGATACCGTCCTCCTATCCCTTTTTCATACGTGAGATTATATACATCAGCATTCCTTTGTCAGTGGACAAAATTTTCGAAGCGACGAAAAAAAAAAAAACGCTCTCTCAGCTCTTTTTCATGCTTTAGTTATGCATAGTCAGGTTATTTTTTTTTTTATAATATCCTATGTCTTTTCCCCTTAGGTCGGTGGACAAAGTTGTTTAAAACAAGTTTGAAAAAGGATTACAGGCCCTCCCAGCCTCCCATCATTTTATCATGCATGAGGTTATATATCATCGACAGTTGATTTATAGAATAAACCGTGCCTTTTTCCCTTTGCCCCTTTGTCATCGGACAAAGTTGGTGAAACAAGGGAAAAAGTATACCGCCCTCCCAACCCCGTTTTGTCCTACATGAGATTATGATGAATCAAAAGTTATTTATATATATTAAACCATGTCTTTTGCCTGAAAAAACAATTGATTTTATAAATAACAAACTACGCCTTTGTCCCTTTGTTCCTTTCTCAAACGGACAAAGTTGTCGGAATTAGTGGAAAGAAGGACATCCTCTCCCACCCCCAAAACCGAAATTCTATTAACCATTCGTCGTCTTTTATTAACTTTGTTTTAAGTCTTCATGCTTTTTCTCAAACTCTCTCTCTCTCTCTCTCTTTCACTGTCATATGCCGTATGCTAATAATGTTCTCCGCATCTCCTGCTGAATATTCATGCAGGGAGAAGGGGATATTCGTTATTTTAGGGCAAAAAAATGTTCGTTGGGTAGGAGAATGGTTTTTGTGAGCTGAAATAGTTTCTAAGGGAAAACTAATCGGGTCGGTGGGATTATTGATTCTTTGCTTTAGTTTTCAGTGTAGATTATTATTATTATTTTATTTTATATTATTATTATTATTATTATTATTATTATTATTATTATTATTTTATTATTATTATTATGTTAAAGAGGATGGCAGCATCAGTGGAATTGATTTTATACATATGGTCTTTTCAATTCTTATTATTTTCTTCTCATCAGGGCTGATATTTGCTAATAGCTGGCCCGACACGTTCATATTCTGGTTAAAGAAATGGCTTCTAAAAATATTAATTTAGTTACCATATCAATCATTTAATATTTTTAGAAGACATTTCCTTAACCAGAATATGAACATCGGCCAGCTATTAGCAAAAGACCGTATATAAAAATCAGTTTCCACTGATGCTGCCATCCTCTCTAACAAAAATTATTATTATTATTATTATTATTATTATTATTATTATTATTATTATTATTATTATTATATATATATCTATATATATATATATATATATATATATATATATATATATATATTTATATATATATTTTATTTTTTTTTTTTTGTTTTTTTTTTTTTTTGGCTCTACTATCACAGTCCTCCAATTCGACTGGAAGGTATTTATAAGTGTGGGGTTCCGGGTTGCATCCTGCCTCCATAGGAGTCCATCACTTTTCTTACTATTTGCGCTGTTTCTAGAATCAAACTCTTCTGCATGAGCCCTGGAGTTACTTCAGCGTCTAGTTTTTCTAGATTCCTTTTCAGGGATCTTGGGATCGTGCCTAGTGCTCCTATGATTATGGGTACGATATCCACTGGCATATCCCATATCCTTCTTATTTCTATTTTCAGATCTTGATACTTATCCATTTTTTCCCTCTCTTTCTCTTCAACTCTGGTGTCCCATGGTATTGCGACATCAGTGAGTGATACTTTCTTCTTGACTTTGTCAATCAACGTCACGTCTGGTCTATTTGCAACGTATCACCCTATCCGTTCTGATACCAATAGTCCCCAGAGGATTCGTTTGCCTGATTCCGTTTTCCTATCACTCTCTCAGGTTGGTGCTCGTGCCACTTATTACTGCAAGGTAGCTGATGTTATTATTATTATTATATTGCCGGCTGGCAAAAGCTTCTTTATCAGAGAGTTTACTCTACATATCTACTTATAATTGTGTGCTTGCTGCACTCATTATTATTATTTTTATTATTATTATTATCAGAAGCTAGCGAAAGTTTCCTTATCGGAGAGAATTTATATACATATATTCATATGCATATAATTGCTTGCTCTCCTAAATCACTATTATTATTATTATTATTATTATTATTATTATTATTATTATTATTATTATTATTATTATTATTATTATTATTATTATTATTATTATTGTTTTTTTTTTTTTTTTTTTTTTTTTTTTTTTTTTTATTATTATTTTTTTTTTTTTTTTTGCTCTATCACAGTCCTCCAATTCGACTGGGTGGTATTTATAGTGTGGGGTTCCGGGTTGCATCCTGCCTCCTTAGGAGTCCATCACTTTTCTTACTATGTGGGCCGTTTCTAGGATCACACTCTTCTGCATGAGTCCTGGAGCTACTTCAGCCCTCTAGTTTTTTCTAGATTCCTTTTCAGGGATTTTGGGAATCGTGCCTAGTGCTCCTATGATTATGGATACGATTTCCACTGGCATATCCCATATCCTTCTTATTTTTTTCAATTTCAGATCTTGATACTTATCCATTTTTTCCCTCTCTTTCTCTCAACTCTGGTGTCCCATGGTATTGCGACATCAATAAGTGATACTTTCTTCTTGACTTTGTCAATCAACGTCACGTCTGGTCTGTTTGCACGTATCACCCTATCCGTTCTGATACCATAGTCCAGAGGATCTTTGCCTGATCGTTTTCTATCACTCCTTCAGGTTGGTGCTCGTACCACTTATTACTGCAAGGTAGCTGATGTTTCTTGCACAGGCTCCAGTGGAGGGCTTTTGCCACTGAATCATGCCTCTTTTTGTACTGGTTCTGTGCAAGTGCCGGGCATTCACCTTGCTATGTGGTTTATGGTTTCATTTTTGTTTCGTATTGTACTCTTCCTACATATGGGCGAGATGTTATTTATTTTTCCGTCTATCGTTCTTTGAACATATCTGGTTCTTAGGGCCTGATCTTGTGACTCTGTTATCATTTTCCTTCAGTTTCCTTCTTCAGCTCTCCCCTCTGTAGCCATTGCCAATTGTCATCGCTGGCTAGTTCTTTAGTCTGTCTCCATGTATTGTCCGTGCATTGGTTTGTTGTGCCAGTCCTCTGTTCTGTCTGTCTTTCTCCTGTCTCTGTATATTCTCGGGTCTTCGTCTACTTTTATTAGTCCTTCCCATGCACTCTTGAGCCCACTCGTCTTCACTGGTTTTTCAGATATTGCCCCAGTGCTCTGTTCTCGATGTTGACGCAGTCCTCTATACTTAGTAGTAACCTCTCCCCTCCCTTCCTTTCGTGTTATGTATAGTCTGTCCGTATTTGCTCTTGGGTGTAGTGCTTTGCGTATTGTCATATGTTTCCTGGTTTTCTGATCTATGCTGCGGAGTTCTGCCTTCGTCCATTCGACTATTCCTGCGCTGTATCTGATTACTGGCACTGCCCATGTGTTTATGGCTTTTATCATATTTCCGGCGTTGAGTTTTGACTTGAGTATCGCCTTGAGTCCCTCTGCATATATTCTTTCCTGATCGTGTCCTTCATCTCTTGGTTTTTGTTTTTAATATCCCCATTTCCATTATTCCCAGGTATTTGTATCCTGTCTCATCTATGTTGTTTGATGTTGCTCCCATCTGGTAGCTTTATCCCTTCAGTTCTCGTTACTTTGCCTTTTTAGTGTATTATTATTATATTATTATTATTATTATTATTATTATTATTATTATTATTATTATTATTATTATTATTATTATTTGTGGTAATACTAGTAGTAGTGGTTTAGCAATGCTGCGAAGGACAAAACTTGAATCAATAGTGGAAGCAGGTGAAAGACAAGTTTGCAGCAATAATTTCATAGTTTTTTGGGGGGAACGCCGAGGTGGAATATACTCCTTTTTTTGTAGTAGAAGTAGTCTGTGTAGTCTTTGTAGTGGTAGTAGTAATAGTAGTAGTTGTAGTAATAATAGTTGTTCTTGTAAAAAGACGGATAACCTATTTGTAGAAATTATAGTACCAGTAATACTGAAAACGATTTTTTATTTCTAGAAACATAATAGTTAATAGTAGTTAGGAAAGGTAGGGGGGGGGGGGAACCTTTACCACAGTGGTAGTAGTAAAAGGAAAAGGTATTTTGTTGTTGGAAGCGTTTATTGTTGTTCACCCCCTTTTGTTTATTTCATTAATTCCACGGACAAATAGAAAACGTTAGTCACTTGAGAGCCCTGATACACTTTTAAGGCCTTCGGCGGTGTTCACTAAAAGGGGAGAGAGAGAGAGAGAGAGAGAGAGAGAGAGAGAGAGAGAGAGAGAGAGAGAGAGAGGGTGTGTTTACAAATATGATATGTTTTTCTTCAGGGTATTGGTGATTTTTAAGGACTTGTGTGGTGTGTGTGTGTGTGTGTGTGTGTGTGTGTGGGGAGAGAGAGAGAGAGAGAGAGAGAGAGAGATTTACAAAATATTTTTATTTTCGGCATTTTGGTAAAATCTAAGAGACGTGTGAGTGTGCGTGGAGAGAGAGAGAGAGAGAGAGAGTGAGAGAGAGAGAGAGCGAGAGAGAGATGAGAGAGAGAGAGAGAGAGAGATCTATAAATTTATATATTTTTCATCAGCTTAGTAATTTATAAGGGACTTTTGTGCAAGAGAGAGAGAGAGAGAGAGAGAGAGAGAGAGAGAGAGAGAGAGAGAGAGAGAGAGAGAGAGAGAGAGAGAATGTAAAAAATTATATATTTTCCTTCAGGTTATTGGTAATTAAATAATGACATTAACTACACGACCATTTTCCTTTTCTTAGCTCTATGGCTGCCGTCTTTCAAGGGAAAAAGTCTATTTGCTCTAAGGGGAACCCAGTATTTTGTATCTTTAGGCCTAAGCTATATAAAGCCATCAGCTCTCTCACCCCGTATGTCCATTTAATAAGAAAAATCAGTTTCTTTTCATTATTAATAAATTATTGCAATTTTAAGGTACGCGCCTGTATACACCTGTATATTTATAGTTTAGCGTCTCATACATGATTCTCTCTCTCTCTCTCTCTCTCCTCTCTCTCTCTCTCTCTCTCTCCAATCTCTCTCCTCTTCTCTCTCTCTCTCTCACACACACAAAGTCCCATTATAAATTACTAAGGCTGATTTTGAAAAAATAAAATATATCATTTTTATCTCTCTCTCTCTCTCTCTCTTCTCTCTCTCCTTCTCTCTCTCTCTCTCTCTCTCTCTCTCTCTTTTGGTATTTTAGCAGTGGCTACAGCGTTGAACTTCTCGCACCAAATGGCAACGTAACACCTATCAGATAACCTCTTTTCACATTAATTCAAGAAAGCCCATATCTGGGTTTATCAGTGTACTGTAGTTCATTATAGAAATACGTTAATACTTGCCTTAACGAGAAGAAAATCTATTCTTCTACTTATTAGGGAATTCAAAGAAGCCCATACCAAGTCCTCCTAACTAATGGTAGATTAACATCAACCGTGCATTTGTCTAGGCCAGTCCCTGACGACGCTCCTGATTGGCTGTTGATAAGCCAATCACAGGGCAGGAAACTCTCAGTCTCTCTCGAGAGTTCACATAGGCAGGATGTATGTTCCACCTTTCCTGAGGGATACTTTTGAAAGACGTATCCCTCAGGAGAGGTGGGGCATAGATCCTACCATGTGAACTCTCGAGAGAGACAGAGTTTCCAGCCCTGTGATTGGCTTATCAACAGCCAATCAGCAGCGTCGTAAAGGACTAGCTTAGACATCAAATGCACGGCTGATGTGAATCTACTATAGCAAATACACTTAATACCCACTGCAAACGAAAAAGTCAGAACCAGATTTCACATCACGAGATCCTAATCGGTCCCAACGCGCCAACCAAAACGTATAATAATTGACGCAGCCACAGAGCCCCAGGCCCCTCGGCCGCTTCCCATTGTTCGCCACCGCTACGCCCTGACATTTTTTTTTTTTTCGGCCGCGTTGTCTAAATTTTCCTTTTTCCCCCGATTTTGATTCCACATTCGCTGCGCATCCCGGCGTTCCTCCCCGTCTCGTTTTTCCTCTTCACTTGCTCCCCAGTTTCTGGTGCCTGAGGGTGAAGGGTGAGTGACGACAACCGTCGTAAAGCCGCGAGAGAGAGAGAGAGAGAGAGAGAGAGAGAGAGAGGGAGAGGAGAGAGAGAGCGACCCCGAAATGGAGAGACAGAGGGCCCAAAGCTATGATAGAATGAAAAAAAGCCAACTCAGATAGATGTCGATTGATAGATAGATGGGCGGGGATCCTAAAAACCCAGAATGGAGGAGAGAGAGAGAGAGAGAGAGAGCTTTAAACTAAATAAAGTAGAAAAAGAGTAAGAAATAGATAGGGAGGGCGAGGGCCGCCAAGAGAGAGATGAAGAGAGAGAGAAGAGAGAGAGATAGAGAGAGAGAGAGAGAGAGAGAGAGAAGCTAAAACTAAAGATAGAAAAGACAAAGAGAAAAATACAGAACGTTTACAGTTATACTCTGTTTTTTTTTTGTTCATCTTTAAATAAATATTACGCTACGTGTAAGTTTTAGGTAAATAAAAGGAATATATCTGGGTGTACATTGCACTGAAAAAGTGTTTTTAATAATTTACTGTATGCGAATTACACATTTATTTTATTCGAAATAGGGTATTGTTATTATTGTTGATGTTAAGCTCCCTTTTCTGGGGTGGCGATGGAACAGCCAGACGCACGTGGCGGAAAATTGCTTCTCTCGCTGTTCACTACGGCAGATGTCACGTATTACTTCATTATACTTAGTATATCAGTAAAATGTACTGTTAATTTTTATAAGTGCGTTTCAGCCAGAAGATAACGATATGACGTAACTTGGTTTGAAGCATCTGTTGATGGAATTTGCGTCTGGCTGTTCCATTCGCCACCCCGAAAAGGCAGCTTACATTCGACAATAATAACAATATCCTATTTCGAATATTAACGGTGTAATTCGCATACAGTAAATTATTAAAACACTTTTCAGTTGCAAATGTTACAACCAAATATCCTTTATTTACCTAAAACTTACACATAGCGTAACTATTTTCAAGCCCGGGACGCAGTGTTACCATACAAAAACACCACTGGCGGATGGACAGATGAAAAAAAAAAACAGAGTATAGTTTGATAGATAGGAAGGGCGGGTCCTACAGCCCAGAATTGGAGAGAGAGAGAGAGAGAGAGAGAGAGAGAGACGTAGAGAGAGAGAGAGAGAGAGAGGAGAGGCCTAAAATTACAGATAGAAATAGAAACAACACATTTCTTAGCATATAAGTAAGAAGGAAAGTCATACCAAATAAAGGAGCGACTAACAATAGAAAATAATAAAGAAAATATAACTCGGGAAACAAAACTTTCCCGTATACTACTAAGATAAAAATCAAAGTAAATTTAATTTCAAGCAATAGCAATAAAACCTAAAGTCATTAAACATCAAGACTTTTTATATGAGTTGGGGAGATTAATATATGCATGAGAATAAAAAAAATGGCAATAGCCTAAGGAAAACACGTTGAAATAGGAAAAACACCAAATATTTCCAAATTAGAAAAAGAGTAATAAATGTAGCTTAATTTAAATAAATAGATAGACAGTTGAATGAAAAATATAAAAAAATTAAATGAGAAGTGGGAGTTGCCATGAGTTCTAGAGCAGTCTTGAGTTCTATGTTACAAAAACATAAACAAACAAAGCTGATACGAAAGAACTCGCAACAAAAGTTAGTAAAAAAGATAGACATTACTTCTCCGATAAAAATAAATAAAGAGAAGCAAAGAAATTGAAATAACCTCTTCAGTAAAAATAGATGAAGAGAAGAAGCAATAAAAATTACTTCTGCTATAAAGATAATGAGGAGCGAGAGGCAATAAAAACATAACTTTCTCAAGTAAAAGTAAATAAAAGGGAGGAAGCAGCAAAATGGACTTCTACCAGTAAGATTTAAATGAGGAGAGAAGCAATAAAAAAAAATTGCTTCTCTAATTCAAAATAAATTAAAGAGGAGGAAGCATTGAAAATACTTCTCCACAATAAAGGAAATGAATGAGAGAAGGCGCAGTAAACAAATTAACGTTCTCCAATAAAAATAGATAAAAGAGCGAAAGCAATGAAAATTACTTCTTCCGTAAATGAAAATCAGGTGAAGATAGAAGTAGTTAAAAATTACTTCTCCACTTAAAAATAAAAGTTGAAGAGAGAAGCAAGTAAAAATTGTACTTATCTCCAATAAAGATAAATGAAGGAGAGGGAGGCAATTAAAATAGACTTAGCTGCCAATAAATATAAATGCGTCATGGGAACTCAAATAAAAAAATTAACTTCTCCCAATCAAGAATAAATAAAGATGAAGAATCAGTAAACCAATTTACTTCTCTAATGAGAAATAAAATGTAAGAGAGGAAACAATGAAAATAACACTCCTCCAATAAAAATAAATGAAGAGAGAAGCGGTTGTTAAAATTTTTCTTAGACCAATAAAAACTATAGAAGTTTTTTTTTAACCAAAATTAATTACATCTCCCAATAAAAAGATATAGAGGAAGGAAGCAATAAAAATGACTTCTCCACTAAAAATATGATTAAAAATTACCGTTCTCAAACATTGAAAATAAGAGTCCGCAACACAAAGCCTCCCACGGCAGTCAGCAGCAAGGAAGAAGAAGAACCGACAGATGGACAGAGGATCCCACAGACGATCCTGAAAGAAAACGAAGTTCCGGAGGGGAAAGGGAATCGAAGGCCAGAATATCTTCGAAAAACTAATCAGACGTGCCTTGCAAACCCCGAGCTGCGGAGGATCTCCATTCCTTTGCCAGGTAAAAGGAAAGCAATTATAGGGGAGACGATCGTAGGATTCCTACTCCTTCTTCTTTTTTTTTTTTTCTTCTTTCTTCTTGCAGGTGGATTCCGATATATACGTGTATCAGCCCGTGAAACATTGAGAGCCGATGCTTAAGAGTTTTGTAGTTGGTTATAGGTGTTTTATATAATATATATATATGTATATTATATATATATAGATATATATGTATAGTATATTATTCTATATACTGTTATATATCTGCTTTGGTGTATATGTATAATATAAGACGTAAATACCATGATTCCAATATACATACCGTGCATTATATTGGTAATATCTATATATATAGTATCTTATAACTATATTATATTATATACTACATAAATAATTATACATATATCATTCGTCGCTACAAATGCCTTGTTTAATTATCTAATAACGTCACTAGACCGTTTCCCTGATTTCGTTCCCGTTTTCCCACCTAGACGGTGTGGTTTCGATCCCACCATGAGGGGACGAGGACTTATTGAATCAACTAAAAATTTCCCCTTCGGTACGTATATGAAAATATAATAATCAATTCCCGAGGTAGAGCGAATTCGATATTAAAAGGAAACATTTGTAGGCTCGAATGATCTATGTGAAGTCACGGTGAATGTGATAATTATTTATATACATATAATATAATATTATATACTATATATATTATTATATATAATATATAAATATTCTATATTATATAATTATATATATATAATATATATATACTATACTTAATATATATATATTCGTCAGCAGGATGCCAATTTCTCTCCACCTACAATTATTAACAAGTTAAAGTAAGTAAATATTTTTGCCAATAGCCCGCAAAAAAAAAAACTATTTGTAAAAAATAAAACCAACTTGGTTGCTTTCGTTTCCCCGAGTCCGCAAAAAAAATAGATAAATAAAGAAATAGAAATTAACATTGACAACTGTCCCGTAAACGTACCTTCCAGTGGCGAAACCCTAAGTCTCTCGCCCAGTGATGCAAATAAATCCATTGCCGTCGTATTGCGTCCAAAGTGATTGGTTAGTCCCAAAATAGGAAAGTGACCAGTTTACAAACCCGGGCTTCCGTGTGAGTTAGGAGTACCCTTTGGAGGCTGACAGTAGGAACAGGGTGTACTTTTGCAATCTGTTGTGCCTAATCCCTTACTTGGGACTAGGTCATTGGAGCCACAGTCGCATATATTTCACTCGTTTATTTGGCGCGTTCAACATACAAATAAGAGCCATTGCATTTGCTTTTTTATTTTCATTTCCACCTCTTCTTTGGTTGTTATTCCATTTATTCAGATTAACATTAACTTCTTTTGCAATTCCTGCTAAGAATATTGGTTAGTTTCATACTCGTTGGAATTACTTGAAAGTCGAAGAGTAATGTAAATTTAGAATTCCTCTTCAGTTCTTTTGGTTTCATTTGTATGGGTGTGCTATTAGAAGTACTAATTGTTTCGTTTACGGTTGAAGTAGTTATCATAGATCTTATTTCAATTTTTAATGCCGTTCCGTAATCCTAGAAACCTTTTCTTTTGATGTTCGTTTCTTTAATTAAAATGTAAGGTTAAAAAACTTTTTTTGAGTTGCAAATCAAATCCGGAAGAAACACATTTTGATTCTAAAAACTGGTTTTAGTTTTTCAATGATTTAGGTCTTAAAACTTAAAAAAAAAAAATCTAGCTAATATTAATTTAGTCAGCATTGCGAGAAAAACTACTCCTTTCAAACCACCTTAACTCCATTCCTTTGGTATAATTACAATAAAATTATTGATACATGGGAGGAGGGAATATTTGTCTCAGAAATCAAGCGGTGGCCTTACACAAGCAATTAAATTAATGATCGCAAATGAAGTACGTGAAGTGAAAGGAGAAAAGCCTTTAAATAATAACTCCCCCAATCCCCCCCGCCAAAATAAAGAAATAAAATATTAAGTATCATTGATCATTTTCTGTATTAACTCAGCGCAGAGGAGGCAGTCAGATTTCAAGAGGTTTGTATATTATATATATATTATAATATATGATATAAATATATATATCTATATACTATATATTATATATTTAGATATGTATGGTATTGTATTAAATATATTATTGGGTTTGTGTGGTGTGGTTGTGTTTCTTGTGTGTGTGTGTATATGGTTGTTGTGGGGTTTTTTTTTGTTGTACAGTGTGTATGGTGGTGTATAGTGAAACCACCAAGGCTTGCTTTTCTCCAAAGAATACCTCATCATAGATGCTATCAATGAAATAACTGAATGACTAGAAATGAAACCGAATTCCGAATTTCACATGAAATTACAAAACCAAGATTTCCGAATAATCAAGAAATAAAAGCAAACAACAGGCTTGAGTTCTGTTTTTTTTGTTTTCCCTTCTTGAGTTTCTAAATGTCCACAGTAGCCTTGAAAAACAGGGTTTGTCATTCTTATGTTGATTTTTTCATTATAGTTTGTGGAATCCCTTATTGTTGAGGAGAATGGTAAATTTTCCTTGGGGATGTCAACTTGTTATTTATCCACTGAAAATTAGTTTCCTTGTATCTATATTTTTAAATCCAAGACGTTTTGTAAGGATGTTTAAAAACAATTGTACGCATGAAACCACTGACAGTTTGCTGACGATCGCATTCACACGAAGAATTTATGTGTAGCCCGCCCACTTCGGTGCCTACCAAAATCCACCTTTGTTCCCGACGCCCGTGCGAAACAGACGGCAAATTGACCTTTTGAAAACGTTTAAAACTTTACATATTGTTTATATTAATTTATATAATAAAAGTTTCGCTTTGGGGGGGGGGGGAATTCTAAAACCTAGCGCTAGTGTTGCCCCAACCTTTTTTCTTTGGATCGGACCGAAATATGGTAAAATTAGGTGTTCATGTATTCCCGTGACAATGGGAAATATTAGTCAAATGAAATAATCTCTCAACTTCATTGTCATCAGCCTTTTTATAAATTTTGTGAACGTTTGTTAACGTATTATATGGGTAAATGTCTATCCTTGGTAATATCTAAAATACTGTAACAAACCAATAAACCACCAGACTCATGAACGTAACCTTACAAACCACCCAAGTGGAAATAGGACCGTGGAATAATCGAAGGATTTCTGATGTCTAGTTTGTGTCATTAAAGAACCACCTTTCTTACCTGGTGGAATCAAGGAGTTAATCCAAAGGGCAGTGGTTTTTTGGGGGGGGGGCGGGGGCGTCCTGGCTACCGCCCAAAAAGTACCCACTGACCAAACAGGTATCAATTCAGCTGTCCGTAATCGGTGTAAAACGAGAGGAGAGAGAGAGAGAGAGAAGGAAGAGTGGAATGAGCCCGAGGAGGGGAGTCTTTTGATTGCCTCGCCTTTGAAATTGGAAAATAGCCCTTATGCTCAACTCGGCCCATCAAACAGAATTAATTAATTTGGATAGTGGCTGGTACCTTTGGTGATCTTTGGTATGCTTCAACGACGGGCCCCAATTGACGCTGAACGTTGATTTAGTCAGACGACAAAGCTTTGATCTTCTTTGAAGATTGCAAAAAGAAGAATAGTAAATAAGAAAGGGGAAGAGAGAGAGAGAGAGAGAACGAAGTGACGAGAGAGAGGAGAAGATGAGAGGAGAGAGAGAGAAGAGAAGGAGGTTGGTGTTTTTTACACAGTACCAGACTTTGTTTCAAGAGGAATAATTGAACAATGGTTAAATCAAGCAGCTCTCTGAAAAATGGCTTCTCGGAGCCAAATTACCAAGAGAAGAGGAGAAGAGAGAGAGAGAAGAAGTGAGATTGAGGGATGCAAGGAGAGGAGAGAGAGAGCGTTGTGTTTATACAGACGCAGGACACATACGTATATATTTATGTCTATATATATATATTTGTATATATTAATATAATCTATATATAGTCTATGGTATCTATATCTATATATATATAATATTATTTACCATATGATATATTATTTAATAATATATACTATATATATATAACTTATATATATATATTATATATGCGTACAAAAACCAAACCGCATGGTAACCGGTACCTTTAAATGGTTCAACCTTTCCTGATTTATATAATATATTAATATAATAGATATATCTTAAGTATACTTATATATATAATATATATATATATTATAATATTATCTGTGTATACATTATTATTATTATGCGTGATGGTTTGTGTGGTGGGGTTTGTTTGTATGCATGTAATGTTTTAAAGATGCATGCATTTTGTTCTCAGTTTTTCAAGAAAGACTAAAGAAATAATGGAGTAATAAAATACCACCCCTAGATTCGTTGTCGCACACAGAAAATCCAAGTTTTTTATGTCATCCCAAAGTAATTATTCGCTGGACCCAAGGGCTTTACGGTGACGTTGTAGAAAATAATGAGAAATGCTGTCGCAAAGAGAGAGAGAGAGAGAGACGAGAGAGAGAGAGAGAGAGATGAGAGAGAGAGAAGAGGTTTAGGCAACCTTTTTTTTACAACCAACCTTGTTTTTTTTATGGGCAATTACAAGTAACTGGGGACCGTATGATTTGGGAATTATTTAGGGGCGTCACCTGGGACCTGGGGTTTAATCCCGCTTTTACTCTGACGGGTGATTATGTATAGGTTCGCATTCCCTTCTTGGGGATCGTTAAGAGTTTCATTAAATTTCCCGTTTTGTTTGCATGTTTTACAGGACGAAATTAGATTCCATAGTTGTTAAGAAAGCCGCAAAAATCGACAGGTTTTGTTTGATGGCTTTTAATAATAACTCTAATAATAATAATAATAATAATTAATAATAATAATAATAATAATAATGTTTTGTTAAAAAATTGACTGCTGCTTCCAGCCCTAACTTTAATCTTTAATAAAGAGTCTTTGTCTCTTATTCTTTCCTGATGACGGGCTTTTCCTCGTTGGTTGCTTAGACTGGCGAGCAAAACGCGCCCAAAGGGCCATGGTAAAAATTCGGCTTGAGTCATTTGATTTATTATTGCTTATACAATGCTCCTCTCTCCCCTCCTCTCTCTGTTTTTAATCTACGTTAATGATATGATTAAATAACAATAGAAAACTTGCCTGCTAATTCAATATGCTGATGACACCCCAACGTTCTTTTGGGCTGATCAAATTAAAAGAAAATCTAGATGCCTTGATTAAAGGAATGAACTAATATTGCTCAAAATTAAGAAAATCTTTTCTAAGGAAAGGGCTATTATTAAATGCCAACCAAAACCACAGTGCAGTTTGTTTTTGGGTAGCTCACAGTAATTATTGGCCCAAAATTCCAGATGAAACATTGTAATAAAATGGCGATGGGGGTCTAAAGTAAAGATAAGTCAACATTGTGAAAAAATCTAGGTAGTCTACACATGGTGACAGGTATATGAAACATTCAGTACTGTACATTGCACGCGCTGAAGTAGAAAATGTCAGTGGCCATTTCTTAAATGGGTAGCTAAGTAGAGTAAAAAGATTAACTTTGATGATACTAGTCAGAGCTTTTAGATTGTGGAAAGTCTAGTACTGAGTGTAATCAAACTACTGTCTTAATATATGGGGGCGGGTAACTAATGAATCAATGCCAACAAGGAAAAAGCGTCAAAAAATCCAAAACTTTGCAGGTAAGAGTAGCCGATTTATTGGGTCGTGAAAAAAACCGATCAAATCATGCCCAACCCCGCCCTCCAGCAATTAAAGTGGGATGAACATTGAAATAGGAAAGTTTGTAGGTACGATGTTTGTTTTTTGTTTTTAAAAGTTTTTTGTGTTTCAGAAAAGAAAAGTATAGCCCAACTTGGCTATGTACACAATTTTCCTTACAGTTGGTAATTGTAGGAATTGCACTTAACAATAACGAATGAATCGTAAATTGTGGTAAGACAAGCTATTCGAACAGATTTGGGTTCACCGTGTCCCCCCCGATGGGCAATGGGGCCTAAGGGGCCCAGCTTGCTGGAATAAACTATCCTCTTGGAATTAAGAAAAATGGTAAATATGATGGTTAGTTTCTGATTTATTCAAAAGGAAATATTAAGCAATACGTTCTTAAATTTTTGACTTGGAATGTATTATAATATCCTAGAATTTTTACAATATCCAATTTATTTGTGAATTTTATGTAAATAATCTTATTATTGTAGTATGTACAAAGAATAACCCTGTTTTATAACTGGAATAAAGGTTTTTGACTTCTTGACTTTGTTGACTTTTGACTCTCTAACGCGAACGTTTCCTCCTGAGTGCGGACCAGGACATTATCAAGCGATAAGAATGTCTGAGGGCGACTGAATTTCCAGTGGTTTTGTTTTGATTTGGATTTTTCGTTTTGATTAAGCTGACCTTGTAGCAGCAGAGGGCTCTTGCTCATAGAGCAGCCCGTTAAAGAATTCTAGGTTGTTGTTGGTTGGAGACTAAGCCCAGCCTTCCTTGTCTGGCACGGGCTCTTGCTTCCTAGAGTAGCCCGTAACTGGAATATCTGTAAACGATACCAAAAAGAAAAACAGTGCTTTCGGCGGTTAGGTTTTGAGAATTTTAGGAACCGGAATGTTAGGGTTGCACAGGCAGGATTGCAACCCCACCTTTGAACCTTACACACGGTGACCCCATCAGTGAGGAGAGAAAGAAGGTTTATATATGCAGTGAAGACCTCAGCTAGCTGGAGTAAATGTGGTGAGTATGGTGGGAAGAAGGGAAGCTTGAGTTTTGTGTTTGAGGGAAAGAAACAAGGCCTGTTACCTATAAACATTTTCGGCACAATATTATATACATGGTTGTGTAGCATCTGAAAATTTCCTTGTCAATAATGATAGTCCACGAAACCAAAACATTCAAGCAAGGTATTTATAGTATATATACATTTGTTCTTGGCATACCTCCACAATTATAATACATATGCTCCACCAAAGATGTTTATGACTCATCCATTGCAACCAAGGTGAAGTACGAGGGTTTGTGCATTGTGGGTGGGCTTTTCATTGGAGGTTTTGTTTAAAAGAACAATAGGTAGATTCCCTTATGTCTATGGAGAAATGCCGTGTGATTGATCTTTTATGTGTTACCTGGGGAGGTGGCGTGTGAGACATTTAGATAACGATTGCCCAGTTTGTACCCGCTTATGTTTTTAATTTAAAGATGTGCTTGGTGATCTGGTGCCCTAGGTAGTGCCACCATAGCGTGCCTATTTCAAGGTTGAGGTTCTTCGATCTGAAAGACTGTGTGTCTCTGGGCCAGTCTAGTAGGTAGGTTGGTTTCGAGGGGTCTGGTATTTGTCCCACGCTGGTTCACAGTACTGACCATAACCTGCCCTCATTTCCTATCATTTCGCCAGGTGGCAGAGTATCCTAGCCTTAATAACTGCTGTGTTGGATGACTGAGAGATTTTCTTGTGTTTGGTTTTTGTTTTGATGAATTCATGCTGGCGTTAGATTTCGTTGATATACCACATACCACTTGGGGGGGGGTGGGGGGGGATTACGGTCCTTTGACTCTTGTAGATAGTCGCCGCGTACGTACTTCAACTCTCTTCTTTGGACTGTTATTGGCATAGCTTTTTGCCATTTCCATTTAGGTGTGTTAATGGATGGTTGCACTTTTATGCGTTCTTACGGTACTGCCAGCTGAGGGCGCCCACTTTTTGGCAAGGCTGTCAGCTTCATCATTTCCCTGGATTCCCAAAATATGGGCTGGGTGGATCCAGTTTTACGGGTGTGACCGTCTCCCTGGCCAGCAGCTTGATTGCGAACGAAATTGGCCAATGATTTTAGGGTCGGCTGTTTTATCAGTGGTCACATTTTTCTTTTGGATTTTGTCGCTTGTGATAGCGAGTATTGCTTCCTTTGGAGTCAATGTATGCACTATTGGTGTGTCCTTGGTTTTCCATTGGAATTTATCCAAGGCTTTTAAGATTATGCCATTAGGTTCCGCTTGTAGTATGGAGGCCATGTTGGTATGGCCTATCCTCCAGCTTTCCTTTGTTGAAGGTCATTGGCGGAAGCCCACTGCTGCTTGGCAACAGTTGGCTGGAGAATTCTTTGGGTTCAACTGAGCCATCAGTGTAATATATGTTTTTCAGGCTTGTGTGTTCCCGATTTGCATTCTTCTGCTGCAGTTTTTCATTTGGTGCTGACTGTGGTCACAGTGCCGTTTGTTTTGCCTTGGGGTAGTCTTGTGAAGTTTATACCGGATTGGGTCTTCGACCCCAGGGAGGTGGTTTTTTGGGTATCCCCTCAGGTGGGACATCCCTTTTTTGTTAGGTCGGTTTTCACTGTGTCTGCATACCCATAGTTTCCTCTCAGGTGTCCTGGAGTATACTGACCCGCATAGGTTTTTGGGCGGGTCTAGTTCTTCCGTGGCAGGTTATACATGCTTATGCATTTTGGTTTTTTAATTTAAGTGGTCCATTACTGTCCGCTTTTTGCTGATGGGTTTTGCACAGTCTAAGGCCAATATTTCTTTGGCCATATCCTGTACTTGAAGAGACCTGCAGTTATGTGTCTTCTGCCCTCTTCAAGAGGACCAATTCTTGTCCAAGCATTGGGGGGAGGCTCCAATAGTAAAGAAAGTTCTCTTGCATTGTTTTGCTTTTGGATTGACTTCCAGCCTCTGCTGTTGCTCCTTTCTGAGATTTTGGTCAGGGACTGGTGCTGGTGTACTTCTACCTTTGTGCTGCTGGATGGTTTGTATGTAGAAACCTCCATGGAGCAGATGGTCTGTCGCACCTTCTTGCAATGATGTGATTTTCTTTATTTAGGGCATTAAGCCCTATTTTTTGTTGGCTGGAGGAGCTGTATTTCCTTCTCAGGAGATAGTGAATCTGCAATGCAGACTCCCAGATATGTGTAGCTATCCACCAGTCTATGACGTCCTCCTTTTCAGTGGAGGTTGGGTGGATTTTGATCATGTTTTATTTGCCATGGCTTTTGTCTTATTTCTGTTGATTTTGAGTCCCAGTTGTGTGCACTTGTCCTCAAGTTTTTGCAAGGCTTTTGCATCTTTTGGAGTTGTCTTTGAGGGCCGGAGCTGACGATGCAAACATTTGTCAGCATATATGAAGACCTCTACTCCTTGTGGTAGCTCGAGACAGGCTACATTTTCCATAAGGACATTGAATAAGAAGGGGCTTAGAATGCCCCCCTGTGGAGTGCCGTTTTCAAGAGAGTAGTATTCTGACATTCTGCCTTGGAACACTACTCTTGCTTCTCGTCTTGCAGTATCCTTTTGTCATGTAAGCAGGTGCCTTTGATCCTCTTTCGGACTAGGGAGGAGAGGATGGTTGCTGCATTGGCCAATTCATATGCTTTTTCTAGATCTAAGAAGACCACTATGGATATTCTGCCATTTATGGCACTTAGCACATCTGTGAGGCACTCATGGGTGCCTATCCTCCTTCCTATAGGCATAGAGCCTATGGTGTGTAGGGGCCCTGCTTTCCATAGTAGTCTGTTTAGAACCATTCTTTTTGCAACCTTTTCAGTGCAGCTAATGAGGGATATCGGCCTATATGCGCCTTCCTCTTTTGGCTTAGGTATTGGTTATGTGTCTTGCTGTTGCCATTTCTTTGGCCTGGTGTGCTCTGCATATGTCCTGTTTACCAGGAGTAGATATACCTGTTTGGCAGGGTCTCCCATGTGTCTCAGCATGCTGTAAGTGATTGCATCTGCTCCAGGGGCTGTCTCTTTTCCTCTTGCTGAGTGCACTGTTTAGTTCTTCCATAGTGAAGGGTGTGTCTGTGTCATCAGGTGTGTTGCAGGCAGTATTGATTTCCCTCCACCTTGCCGGGGAAATTTCATTATTTTTTCCTGTGTTTGTTTGGGGAGGTTGTGGGATTTTGTTTCCTTCTGCGAAGTTTCTGGCTATATTGTCAGCTTCTTCTTGTGGGTGGGATGGATGCTGTGCTGTTCTTCCTCTCCTGCAATTTTTGCAAGGAATCTCCAGATCTGGGTTACTGGAGTTGTCTGCTGATGTTTGCACCACAAATCATACCATGCCTGTTGTTTGATTTCTTTTGTCTCTTCAGTTGCGTGGGCTATTACCTCTCTGAGAAGTCTGGGCATCTCGTCAGATGGTTCCCATCTGAAGAGTTTCCTGACTCTGTTGACTTTGGCATTGAGTTCTTCGACCCTTTCACAGTAGTACCATGCATCTTTTTTGGCATGGACATGTTTGCTGCCTCTCTGAGTTTACTGATGAATTCTTAATAGAAGAGTTCTATGTCGTTTGCAGGGTTTTCAAGGTAGTCCCTCGCCCATCTCGTCATTATGGCTTCGAATGTAGCCCAGTTTGCAAACTTGGGGTTCCATCTCTCTGGTGGCGGTGGTATGGGGGGCAGCTTTTTGAGCCGTAGGCCAATGTCAATGGCTATGTGGTCGCTTGTGAGGGTCTCGTGCAGCTTCCATGTTGCTTGCTCCTTTAGGGCAGAGTTTGTGAAGGTAAGATCTAGTCTTCCTCCTTTTAGGTGAGTTGGCTCTCCACTGTTTAATAGGCACACCTCTGGGAATTCACGTGATAACTGGTGTAGATGTCTCCCAGTTGTGTTTGTTTGTTGTGTAGAGTTCAGGCTTGGGTGATGTGCGTTGAAGTCTCCCCCAATTAGTGTGTTTTCCTGTGTCGCTGCACTGAAGAGTGCTTCCCCTTCAAATTTGTTGTCCCAAGCCCTGTATATGTTGTGTACTGTCAGTGTCGTGTTTGCAAGTGTGAGTTTTACGCTGAGTGATTCTACATCATCTCCGCAAGAGATGTTGTCTACCTTCTTTGAGGGGATTGTGTTTTTAACCAGGGTGATTAGCCCTCTTTTAGTGTCTGTGTATGGTGTTTTGTACACTTTGTTCCCTTTAAATGAGAATTTGGCGTTTTCCCTTACAAGTGTTTCTTGTAACATTCTGATGTCATAGTTATTTGTTTGTGTGTGTGCTTGCAGGAATGCGTATTTATTGTTTGCACTTAGTATGTTCCACTGGAGGATTTTTATAGTGTCTGTGTCTCTGCAGTCATTTGTGTTGTTGTTGTTTCTTAACTCGTCATTTGCACTTGATGTGCCTTGACTACCAACTCTGAGGTTGGCCCTGGCACTGGAGATGTACCTGATACTGTTACTTGGGATGAAACTGACATCAGGTGTATTTGTGGTGCCATTTGCACTGTTGTTATTTATTAGTGTAGGCATGGTGATGCAAAGAGTCCTCTGGACGTTCTTATGCACTTGTCAACGACTTCTTTAGCTATTTCCTCTGAGAAGTTTGATCCTGTTAGTTCTGCAAACTTGAATAACATTTGCACCAGTAGATTTGTGAGGTCTTGAGTCCGTGCGATGTATTTGTCTTGTTTTAGTTCTGGGCGAACTTCAAACCTGTTGATTTGTGGGGTAGGAGGAGGAGGGGAGACTGGGTTATATGGCTTTGGGGAGCCAGGAACAGTGGAGCTAGTTTTAGGATTTGGAGTGAGGAGGATAGTTTCCAGTGGCGAGTCCATCTCCTTTTATCGTGGTGTTGCGAGCTCTTGAGTACGGTCTGAGCACCTCTCCGGCAGGACGGGTTTTTATTGGTTCCCGGGAAGGTGACTCATACGGCGGGTGTTGACGAGTCTTGCAGACCTTTCAGGTGGGGGGGTATCACCGGGAGCCTCTTGATGGCTTCTACTGAGTGACGTCACCCCTGGTATTATTCTCATGTCCGGTGTTCGTTTCATGCGCGCTGGTACTTTCGTTAGGGGGGAGGGGTGTGGTCCTCCTCACCTCCTCACACACGTCGGTATCAGGAACGCTTCTTGGGTGGTATTAAGGGGAGGCTTTTCTTCAAGGATGAGCAGCGCTTCTAGGAAACGCAGACGTCGTGGGTCAGGTGCTCTCCCGATGATCTTAATATTCCTGACCATGTCGTCTCTCGTGATGTTTCTGTGGTGTACTACAAGGGCGTGCTGCCTATGGCGCCCTCCTGGGCGTGCAGGAAATCCTCTTTGACAGGCGCATCGTCGTCATGCCGATGTAAATCCCAGGGCATCCTTGGGCAGGGCATACGTATCGGTAGACGACGTTGGACTGCTTCAGGGGGTCTCCTACCGGTGGGGAGGGGTTGTTCTTCATCAGGAGGTCTTTCGTACGCCGATTCTTGTAGTAGATAATGAGGGACACTCTCCTTCCTTCCTCCATGGGGCGGACGTGTTCCTCTATTATTTTCTTCATGGCTGCTTCTTCCTCCTTGTATTGGTGGTGCATGAAGGCTTTATAGAAAAGTTGATATCCTCCGGGCGGAATGTTCCTTCTCTCTTCCTCCGTCATGTACCACTTGTCAAGGGCGGCTCGAGTTTCTCGGTTTACGAGTTTGTTCGAGTACCCATTGTTAATTAGCATCTGGGATGCTCGGTCGAGTTCGAGGTGTGTGTCCTGCCATTTCGAACAGTGCGAGAGGGCCCTCCTGACGAAGGCCCTGACGGTGGTGGTCTTGAACCGCGCAGGACACTCGCTATCACCATTCAGACAAAGTCCGAGGTTCGTAGCTTTGGTGTAAACTGTAGTCGCCAACTTCTGATTCGTCTTCGTGACAAGGACGTCGAGGAAGGGGAGCCGATCGTTGCTGCTGTACTCGACAGTGAAGTTGAGTGCGCTGTGCTGCAGGAACTGCTGCCGAAGGGCTTCTACCTCATCCTCGCAGTCGGCTTGCACGAAGATGTCATCGATGTAGCGTCCGTAAGTGCGGGGACATCTGTGTTGCGAGAAGACCCTTTCTTTATAAGATTAATAGTGCTGAAGCAGCAGTCATTTTTAACAAAACATGTCTACGAGAGGGTCTCCTTTCGAAATAATAATAATAATAATAATAATAATAATAATAATAATAATAATGATAATAATAATAATAATAATAATAATAATTAATAATAATTAATAATAATAATAAAAAATAATAATAATAATAATAAGAAGAAGAAGAAGAAGAAGAAGAAGAAGAAGAAGAAGAAGAAGAATTACGACAGTGTTTATTGAATTCAAAGGTACGTAGGATTTTGAGATATTTATCTTAATGCCTGCGAATTGCATTTACTGACTTTACGACAGGTAATGTGAGTGCTTCTCCAAGTACACTTAATTCATACGGTTTTGAACCTCTACTAGAATTTTCTTGTCTCTGTAATCTTTCATTTTCCTGCTGGGTGGAAGATATGAAGTATTCACATTATAAACTTCCATGAACTTCCATTCCATTCTACTTGTAATATGTTTTGAATTCTCTCTTTTTTTCATTGAAGAGGTTGATGCACGTAGTTGCATATTTTTTTATAAACTTGTCAATTCTGAGATTGTGTATAAATAACATTGGATAATAAGACTACTAAAATTCCCCCTTTGCATACGGGTGAACAATCTTTTAAAGCATTTACCTAATGCAATTGCCCCCTTACATCTGCATACGGTTCAAACATCTTTTATAGCAATTTCCTACTGCAATTGCCCCTTACATCTGCATACGGTTCAACAATCTTTTATACCAATTCCCTACTGAAATTGCTCCTTACATCTGCGTACGGTTAAAATAGTCTTTTAAAAAGAATTCTTTCTGAACTTTTTTTTTTTTTTTTTTTTTTTTTTTTTTTTTTTTTTTTTTTTTTTTTTTTTTTTTTTTTTTTTTTTTTTTTTTTCTCTGATAAATCGAAGATCACAGATCTAGCGTCTACGGCGAACCCGCTATAAGGGACGTTCGTTTTTATACCGGATTATCTCCCGGCCTGACACCGCAATGCGTAGTGAGCAGCCTTCCATGCCAAGTCGATTATTGCGGGATGAAGGTGGATTGATTTGATAAAGTCTTGCAAAATCTGCGAGAAATGTTTTGCACGAGTTCCAGTGTTTTGGGTGGATAGGACATCGATAATAATAATAATAATAATAATAATAATAATAATAAAATAAGAGTCACTAAAATGGTGTGAAAATTTCATATATATATATATATATATATATATATATATATATATATATATATATATATATATATATATATATATTGCGTAATATATATTACCACTTGCACCTCTATGATTTCTTCACAAATATTATTATTATTATTATTATTATATTATTATTATTATTATTATATTATTATTATTATTATTATTATTATATGAAATAATTTTATCGTTATATAAAATCAATATTGCCTTCAAGAAGTTGTAAGCTTTTACCGCTAAACTGTTGGTGGTTCAAAGTGTTGTTATTATTTATTATTTATTTTATTATTATTATTATTATTATTATTATTATTATTTGCCAACTAGGCTATACAAATAAAAAAAATCAAAAATTCTTTATCAAACAATGTTGCATGCTTACCTTACCCAACGTGTATCCATTTCCATTTGTAGAAAGATGGATAAATATGAGAATATGAAATCTTTGATATTTTTGGAAAAACCATTTCAGTGACGTATTTCTGTATGTCCATTTCCCAATTACCTTCTCCATTCGAGGATAACCTTTTCCCTTACATTATTCTTGCTTAATTTTCGTCTCTGCTCATCATAAACACAGCTCAGAGGAGAATAGTGATTTGCAAGCTTTGCAGCTTTGACTAGCTTGTTTCACTGCTTTATCACGGTCTTTTTTATTTTTGGAAAGTTGCTAATATGTATGTATACATATATATATATATATATATATATATATATATATATATATATATATATATATATATATATATATATATATATATATATATATATAACTAAGAAACTAAGAAGCCACACGTTTCTAAGTTTCTGTTGTATGAGCTGAATGAAGTGCTGCTTTATATATATATATATATATATGATATAAGATATATATATATATATATATATATATATATATATATATATATACATAATATAAATATCATATATATATATATACATATATATATATATATATATATTATATATATATATATATATATATATATATAAAGCAGCACTTCATTCAGTCTCATACAACAGAAACTTAGAAACGTGTGGCTTCTAATAAGTTTCTGCTCTATTCCAAAATAAAAAAGACGGTGATAAAGCGGTGAAACAAGCTAGTCAAAGATGCAAAGCTTGCAAATCACTATGAGCTGTGTGGAAGTGCACAGTGGGTTGGTAAAAGTTTGTTGTTCAGTACCTTGTAGAAATTTTTCGCTAGTTCTCTTTGTTCACGAAATTTTAACAGACTCATGAGGTTTCTCAGAATAGAAAGCGATAAAGTTGATGAAAACGGATGAATACTTTAATTAGTATATAATATATATATATATATATATATATATATATATATATATATATATATATATATATGTGTATAGAGTATGATCTATATATATATATATATATATATATATATATATATATATATATATATATATATTATGAATACTTTAATCAGTCATATATATATATATATATATATATATATATATATATAAAAAACTGATTAAAGTATTCATCCGCTTTCATCCAACTTTATCGCTTTCTATTTTCGGAAACCTCATAGAATCTGTTAAAACTTCGTGAACAAAGAGAACTAGCGAAAAATTTCTACGAAGATAGTGAACAACAAACTTTTACCAACCCACTGTTGCTCACTTAAACTCATTGCCAGAGGTAACCAACCGCGATAATTTTCTCACTTCCTTGAACGTTCATTTAGTATCCTTGCGGAGGTCGGGAAAAATAAGTTTCGTCAGGTTGACGCTAATTCCTGAAGTAGGTAGTGACCTGTGATTATGTTTAGTGAGGGCAAGATGAAGTGGCAGCTTTCTGTTTGCGCATTTTTGGTTAGTCGTCGATTCTTTGTTATTATTTACTTATTTTGTATGTTATGGTGTATTTTTGTTATTTCAAATGCATTCGGTGAGAGTGTTAATGCGGGAATAGAAACTGAGAATGGTTGTGGTGTTACAAACTGGAGTTCCGTGCTACATGCCCCCAAATTTCTTGCAGGCTATTACTTCTGTATGGCCTTCTTCCCAGGCTTGCCAAAATTTTGAAAAGCACTGCATCACTGTTTGATATATTTAATTTAAATTAGTGTGGTGTTTAGTTGATGTACGTTAAAATAATCGGAGGCTAAATAGTGTTAAAGCTGTGGTTAATGAGTCTTGATAATGAACAGCATATCGGTGTGGTTTTACTGCGATAGTTAATAACGCAAGTGTAGTTAAATTTTAAATAAGTATGGCATCGGTCATAAATTATTAGTTGGTTCTTGGGGTTTTTCAAGTTTGAAACAATTGTTAGTAACTTAAAGAATAATATTTAATTCTGGCCCTGCTAAGCTGCGGTTTACAATTTTGGTCTTTAACTTAATGACTTTTGAAGAAACCATTTTTCACCCTGAAACTGGTTAAAGGTATTGGTTGTCGCGTAATTCACTTCCCAAGTCATTAAGGATGTCTGAGTCTATATAAAGTAAAGTAGTATTTAAAGTAAAATTTTTATACAGTTTTGTCTTAATCTCCATATGAATTTTATTAATTTTTATATATTTGGATAAAAAAAAAACGATTTTCGTGTAGCTTCCAAGTATCCTAATTGGCTCTTTAAGGAATTGGAGGTAGATCTAAGCCCTTATTCCGCGGCGAACTAGACTATGCCAGTTGACTTTTTTCTATACAATTTTACCGCCTGAACAAGAATTTAAGATATTTTTTCGGCCGGCTGTAATTAACGTGTAATTTACCTTTGAACATTTGTACCTACAGAAAAAAAAACAGTCCTTCATGTTGTTGTCTCTGTCGTATCACCTATTTTAATGAGCTCCTGTTCGTTTGTGTGCTGCGCAGTCTCGAATTGTCATGGGGAAACCACACCTTCCGAATGACGTCACGAAAAAAAACTCTATCCAAAAAGTGACTTCATTATAGACCATATCCAATCGTAAAGAAGCAAGTTTCAATTTTCTCTTGAAACAAAAGAAAGCACAGTGTTTTCAGCCAATGACAATATATAATGTTACCAAGTCGTAAATTTTTTCGGCAAATACACCTATTTTCTCCAATTAAGCGTTACTTGCACTAACGCCATGAGTGAGTTAGCACGACCGTCTACCCGCTCCGATTTTGTTCCCTAGGAAAGTTTCCCCATAGTGTGTGAAAATTGTTACGTGAATTATCGAGATTTCACAAACTATTATTATGGGCCTATAGAAAGGCTCGTAGCTTTTGCCCAAAATCACGGTTTAATCAAGAGTTAACATATTTGCCCGACTTGTAAGGAAAAGTGCCTTCTTGACTTGAACAAAAAAGCCGTTCGGTGCGATAAAACCTATGTAAGGTAAGCTATTTCCTGTATATATTTTGATTATCGTGTGAAATATGCTGGAGTATTGTCTCTCAGTTAGCCTAATGGCCGCTCAAATTTTTCGGGATTGTTATGAAGTGTGCAGGGAAGGTAGTGCCCTTAAGGGGCGGTCACAGGGGGCTGAAACTATGGTTGGAAACTATGGTTTAAAGTTTCATGGTTGCGGTTTGAACTGGACCTGGTAAAACTTAAAAGCTAATATTACTCGGCGGCTGGCTAGTTTAATTCAAATAAATATTCCAAACACTGTTCAGGAAGGTTGTGGTTGATTGGTAAGTAGACCGTGTTTTCAAGAAATACTGCGGGCCTCAGAATAGAATTGTGTATGCTTAAAG
>NC_087221.1:25127807-25145307 GCF_015104395.2 Macrobrachium nipponense
TATACGTTTGTGTATATGTGTCAGACAGAGAGAAGGCCGGATGGAAATGTAATAACATATAGAATGTAAAATATAATATACCAACATTCGTAGGGCGTGTCTTCGCTGATTAATGAATCACTAAAAGAAGCACATTACTTGCAATAACAAATATTCTTATACTAATTGTTTTATCCAGATTACTGTTTTCACTCTGGGAAATATATTTCTATTTCCAAGAACACGATAAAAAATCCTTACTTACGAAAATAACTTCAGAGCAAAAATTTGAATATGCAAAACATTTCTTATACTTTTGAAAGTTTTTTTATTTCTTTGGTAAGAAAAACCAAACGCTCTCCAAGGTTACAGAAGAATTTGCACAGACGAATATATCTTATTTGCCAAACAGAAAATGCAAAACTGAAATAGAAATAAAATTGAAAAAAAAAAAAACCATCCCAGCAGAAAAAAATACATACATATTCCTGGATCTCTCATTCCTTCCATTTTAAATCTGAGAGAGAGAGAGAGAGGAGAAGAGAGAGACGAAGATGAGAGAGGATGGACGAGAGAGAGACGAGGAGATTGAGAGAGAGAGAGAGAGAGAGAGAGAGAGATTCTTTCAATGGCCTGCGTACGTAAGCGAACATCCTCCTGGCGAATTAACAAAGTTCCTTTCAATTTATTGTTGAAATTCGTTGCACAACCAGTTTTCATTAGGAAATGTAAAATGAGATGAATGTTGCTCCCAGGGACGCGACTTTCACCAGTGGTCTAATTTTAAATTTGATTCCTACTTGTGAATTTGGTCAGTTATACCAATATACATAAATAGACATTGATGAATTATGGAGTTAAAATGTACGCATTTCATAAATCGTCGCATTCATTTATGAACAGATGATACAAGGTGGGTATGAAAAGTGTCATTTTATTTTGGGAAATGTAATGGTTTTTGCCGCCCTCCCCCGACCCACCCCGCCGGCCACCCCCCCCCCCTCGCCCCCCTTTACACAAGTAAATAAAACCGTAAATGTTAAATAGGTCAATGATTAAAAGTTTTTTATTCGCCCATTAAAATATTCAGATGGCTCGGCTTGGTGACCGTTTTCTCTCTCTCCTCTCTCTCCTCTCTCTCTCTCGCTCTCTCTATCATCTCTCTCTCCTCTCCTCTCTCACACACATACACATGCATACATGCATACATACATACATACACACACACACACACACACACACACACATATATATATATATATATATATATATATATAAAACTCCCATGCTTTGGAATTCATTATACCTCAGTGTTCCCCGATTTCTAAGATGGTTAATCTCCTCCCCCGTGGTTACTTTTCTGAGCATGATCAAGTTATTGTGAGCACATGAATGAAAGAAGAATAGTTTGCTTATTTAAAAGTTTTAAAATTAAATCTTTAAATATTAGCTAGGTAAAAATCTTGGAAGGTAAACTTCATGAACTTATTACCAACTTCTGAAAATAAAGAATTGCTTTTCTCGACTCCAGAATGATTCGAAGTTTAAATCTCGGCAGACTATTTAAAATTATTTTAATTAAATTTATATTACTTACTCGGTTAAAATCTACGAACGTAAACGCTTAAACTTTACAGACGTTTGGAAAATGTCTGAAACTACACAATTGCACGTCTTGACTTGAGAATCACTCAGTATTTATCGTCCGCTTCGGGTGACTCAGTAACTCACATTCCCTTATCCGTTTACATGTCAAGGTCAAGATATTCACACAAACGACGCGTCTTCCAAAACGCATAAACTCCACTTCATGAAGCCATTTCCCCGGTCAATGAGCCTAATGGCTTTTAAGGAGATGCCTCGCCTACATATGGCTATTAGCCATAAAATATAGACATGTCTATCTTTCTTTTATAGTTATTGTCGTTAGAATCACTGGACGTCAAGAGAAAACATCATAAAAGAGAGTTACGATCCCCCCTTCGGGTCGCGAACGGGATTGAAACCCATATATGGCAGCAGCAGTATGGAATCATAAAAATAAACAGGGTTGTTATTCCCGATCACTTCGACCTTTCATCAACAAATTACCGAACGGCAAGAGAAGCTCCCTGATCTGTTATTGCTGTTAATTTCGGCCTTTCCACGGGAATTACCGCGCGGCGAGAGCGCTCCGTCAAAATAAACGAAGCGGACATGCTGTCGCCTCTGATTGAACCCTCATTTGTCGTAGTGTTTTGGAGGTCGGCGGAGGGAGAGGCGTCACGGGAAATGGGTTACGGAATATAATATATATCAGTTTTAGTTATTTGAACGTTAGGAAGAGTTACCTAGGCGCAAAGAAGAACGAAATCGGGAGAGGGAAATGAACTTAGTATTGTTGTACGGTCTTCAATTTTTTACTTTTCGAAAATGAAGTATGTATGAAGATGAACAAAAAGACTGAAATCAATTAAAAAATTAACCTTACCGGTACTGCATAAATGCACGATGGTTGAAGCTGGTGTATTATTGAATTTGCAATCCAAAGAAATATAGGAGAATAGTTCTTAGATATAATATTATTATTATTTCAATAGAAAAAACTTATTCACATGGAACAAGCACACAGGGGCCATTGACTTGAAATTCAAGCTTCAGAGGAATGGTGCTTGCAACCTCCCACCACAGACCCCACACAGCAGCAGTAACTGATCATGATACAGAGCCAGTGATTTTACATCGACCTGGGGGAAACGCTAACCCGGGACATCTGAGGGACATGCCACGACACTAACCACTATATCAGCGGACCAGCAGTACACTTCTTAAAAAAGTAAAACCAGAGGACAGAATTTTACAACTGAATAATAATGAACAGGAAAAATAAAAAAAATAACAAACGCAAGCTTTGTATGTAAAAATTCACTGAAATGTAAAAATGAAAATGCAAGAATTATTCTACGGAAAAAAATGTGAAATGTAAATGACGCAAATGTTTTTCATAAGGAAAAACTTTGAAAATGAACAATACACGTCATTTTTTTTAGACAAAAAATGTAAACAACATACACAACTCACGTCATATACAATGTAAACGAAGCCAGCCAGCTCTGCAACGAAAAATTAAATGTAAACAATGCAAGCAATTTTTAATGGAACGAGTAAATGTAAACAACAAAAGTAAATTTCCATAGAAAAAATTTAATGTAAACAATGCATAAAATTTATTTTTATGGAAATATTAAATGTCAACAACGCACGACAATTTTATGTAAACAATGTAATGTAAACAATGTAATTCATTTTCACATTGAAAACTCCAATATAAACAACGTAATTCATTATTATATGGAAACATTAAATATAAATAACGCAAGTTATTTTTGTATACAAAAAATTAAATGAAAACAATTTTCAAGCGATAGAGATACAGAAAGCGATTAAAAAAATAGTGAATGATAAAGAGAGAGAGAGAGAGAGAGAGAGAGAGAGAGAGAGAGAGAGAGAGAGAGAAGTTTTACAAACATATAAAGAATGAAAACAGACGAGATAGAAAAAAGAGAGAGAGGAAAATTTTTACAGACAAACAGTGAACAAAAACAGGAGGGAGAGAGAGAGAGAGAGAGAGAGAGAGAGAGAGATAAATAATAAACACTTTAAAAATAAAATACTTCTATGTTGACACGGGGTAATAAATCAAATATCCACGTCTCAAATTGGCTCAAGGGATGACTGAATTCAATTCCGCCGATTGACATTGAAATCTACCGAAGCATTGAGAAAAAAAAATCAAATACGAAAAAGAATTTCATTTATCGTCAAGGCCAGACTGAGGAACTGAATGAGAGAGAGAGAGAGAGAGAGAGAGAGAGAGAGAGAGATAGAGAGAGAGAGACTGAGAAGGAGAGAGAGACGAGAGAGAGAGAAGAGAGAGAGAGAGAGAGAGAGAGAGAGAGTAAATATGAACATGCGGGAACCAGAGCGAGCAAGACAGTACGACGGAATATATATATATATATATATATATATATATATATATATATATATATATATATATATATATATGTGTGTGTGTGTGTGTGTGTGTGTGTGTGTGTGTGTGTGCGTGCACACGCACACACACACAATAAAAGAAAGATTTCCACACAAAATGCGAGTGAAACCAGAGAGAGAAAAAAGAGATTTACACACTTGCAGAGAGAGAGAGAGAGAGAGAGAGAGAGAATAAAAATAAAAGATTTATGCACAAACTGCGAATGAAAACAACGAGAGAAAGAGTAAAAGAGAGATTTACACACACACACACAGATTTTTACAAACAAATAATGATTAAAACAAAAAGGGGAGAGAGTGAGAGAGCTTTTTAACAAAGAAATAGGGAAAAAAACAAATTGGAAAGAGAGAGAGAGAGAGATTTACATTCATTGAATGACAACATTGGAGAGATAAAGAGACAGACCGGCAGACAGACAAACAAATAATGAATGAAAACACGAGAGAGAGAGAGAGAGAGAGAGAGAGAGAGAGAGAGAGAGAGACTCGGTGTGATTTGGATGCTGGCTTAGCAACCGTCCAACAGTGAACAATGAAGCGGCTGGGAAATCATGGTGCAGCCCACATGGACTCACATACTGATTGAGTCAAGTGGAATGGTCGACTATTTGATTGTCACGATGCAGAGTTGCAGGGCACCATCCCTCATATGAACTAGATTCTTTTTTTTTTGGAGGGGTGGCGGGTTGGCCCAACCCAGGGTTTTTCCTCAAGTACCTGTTTGCTTGGGTTGCCTCATCGCTATCGAATGCGTCTATCTCATTTTAAGTTTCATTTTTTTCTGGGATTTTTTTTTCTATGTTTGGGCAGTTGTTCCTCAGTCTCTCAACCATTGTTTTCCTCAGCTGTCAAAATCCTATGAATTTTAAAGTATTTATTATTGTAAGAAGTCAAAGTCTTCGTAATTTTAAAGCTGTTATTTTCTTAAGCTGTCAACGTATTCGCATCTTAAGTCATATTTTTTTAGTTGTCAAAGTCTTCGTAATCTTAAAGTCGTTATTTTCTTTAGCTGTCATAGACTTCGAGATCTTGAAGTCATTGCTTCCTTTCGTTTATATAAATTATTCAATTTAGACTTTTTTTTGGTTGACACATTATTCTCAATATTAAAGTTATTATTTTCTTTACCTGTCAAATTATTCTGAATCTTTCAGTCAGTTTTCTTTAGAGGAATTTTTTTTCAACTTTTCTGCCGTTCCTTGTATTTCTTTTTATGAACTATTAAATATTTCAGTTGCAAATAGTATATAGCTTTGTTTCAATTGCTCAGAAAATATTTGGTTAGCTATGAAATTTTTCCGTTGCAAATAGTTTTTATTTCGGTAGCTCAGAAAGTAAAAATAAAGTAATTATATTTGTTGCAACTATAGCATCTGAAGAAGCAACCGGTCTGTTAAGTAATCTTTTAGGCTCCGATCTCTCTCTCTCTCTCTCTCTCTCTCTCTCTCTCTCTCTCTCTCTCTCTCTCTCTCTGAAGTTTATATATGCACTCCCGCTATTCATTAATCTCTTGGAACGTTCATTCAAAAGAACAATAAACCTGTCTGCTTGATAGTTATTGATAGCTGCAACATTATATCACATGCAACAATAAAAGCAACAGTAAAACCTATTGCTGGTACCCTCCTCTCGCCAACCCCCAACCTGACATACTAGTCCCTAACTACACCGATAGCCCCGCCCACACCCCACTCCCGCTAACCACCCACGTGCGAGCATACCAAAGGACGCCCACCTACACGCCCCCACCCCCCCCAAAAAAAAGAAAGGAAAAAGGTCCATTAGTTGATCCATGTAAGTTTCATGTTACTCCAACGCGGAGGAGCGGAACCGTCGAAGAGCTATATATATGCAAATCATTTCATTGGAAAACCAGCTGTAAATGCCATATATTAAGCCCCTGTTGGACTGAATAATGGGAAGGATGAAACCGACCAAGAGGAGATTGAATATTCCAGCGATTTGATGCCCCGCCGATGCATTCACGCGCTTTGATTTCGCCCGTCTGCTGCTCCTGCTGCTTCTGCCATCTGAGTTCTTGATGTGCCCATGTGAAGGAAGTGAATTGTTTTAATGGACGTATCAATGCGAAGACCATAAGAGAGAGAGAGAGAGAGAGAGAGAGAGAGAGAGAGAGAGAGACAAAGTGGGGCGTGTAAAAAGAGAGCCTTGGTATGGTAATTTATCCCCCCTGAGTTACACGGTAGATCCAAAACGATTTATTGCCCCTGTAATTCACTGTGAGCGAACGCTTGGTATTCATATCCGTGTAGCGTTATTCAGGATTTAATTTGCGACGGATACTGATGTGTGGTTTCTCGTGTCGCCGTAGAAATGATAGACAGGGAGAAGTGTGATAACGTTTAACAGGTACTAAAAGAAATTAGATTATTATAAAGGAAATATAATTTCTTTTCAGAAAGGTCACCCATATATCTGCAGGGCATATTTAAATATTATAAATAAATAAACGTGTACATACATAAATATGTGTAAATATATACATACATAAACACACGCGCGCAAGCATGCACACGCACACACACAGACACACACACACACACACACACACATATATATATATATATATATATATATATATATATATATATATATATATATACATAGTATGTATATATATATATATATGTGTGTGTGTGTGTGTGTGTGAGTGTATGTATGTATGATGTATATAAAGGTGTGCGTGTATGTGTGAGTAACTTTGCTTGTAAATGCATCAGGAATAAATGCAAACACCGCAATTCATACGCTTTTTTTTCTTACTCGTATTAGTTAAACTAGAACAATTAAAAACATCGCAGTTAGTTTTGTAGGTAATACAGAATAACATTATTTCGAATAATATTCCTCTTCTTCAAAATCACAGCCAATGCAGAAAAAAAAATATGAAACATATCAATGACCATTATTGATCACATCAACATTCCTTGAGCGCTAGTGGACGGATGATTAACGACAGGGAGAAGGGGAAAGTGACGGTAATAACGAAGAAAAAGGCGATAATGATACCGGGGAAAAGAGGTTCCATTCGATATTAATCGCTACATTATGGAGAGTAATGGCGTACTCATCTTGACCGCTGAGTTGGGTTGAGCACCCTTTATTACGAAGCCGCTGGTCTTATGATTTCCCCTTTATATCTATAAGGTAATCGTAATGGCAAATAACACGCGTTATTCACCAGCAGTGCCTACCAGGCCTTTGGTTGTATTCCTCGGCTTAGCCTCTTTCTCTGGCCTGTATTTTAGGCCTACTGCGGGCAAGGCTAAATGATGAGTATAGGACGTTGCGTTTTTGCCGATACGGATGTAATTAAATAAGTTTTTAACGAGCTAACATCTCGTTTTAACAAGTAACTTCAAATGAATTCCTCAAAGTGGAAAATGAATACGTCTCATTTGCTGTTGATAGTTTATAACAGAATTCAGATTGGGGTGAATTATCTTCTGCAGCATGGCAGCTACAAGTCATTTTTATTTTCCTGCTACCACATACAAATAAATTAATGCACACACACGTATATATATATATATATATATATATATATATATATATATATATATATATATATATATATATACATAGCATGACAGCCACACCATATCCTCACGCATCCGCGTAATTGTTAATTTGTTTCTTTTACCGATGACTCCTTATCCGGGTTCTCTTATTTACAAACTTAATTTCAGAATAAATTAGATCTTAACTCTGCCACGCCTTTCCCCTCGGAACTCATTAGTGCTGTAATGAATACATCTCGAACTATTGTGAAGTCCACGGAATAACCGAATTAAATCTTTTTTTATTTAAATTTTATTTTTCTTCCAAATTCGTTCGGAATTACAAGTATCCCTTAATCAATACATTATTTTCTATTCTACTTCAATGTTCGTTCAACATGACAAGCATCTCTTACTTAAGTAAACTAAAACTTACTAAGTCTACTTTGACTCAGCAATTAAGTTCATATTTTTTATGTTTCTGTTCGGATGCATATAAAGTGATTCAAAACAGATAAAGCATAGAAATCATAAACAAAATTAATGGCCAATAATAACAAATTAACTAATGTTTACTAAGATTATTTTAAACCTGAAATTAACATATGTCCCTTATTCTCTTCCATATGGAGGTCAACAGATTGCAACCAATTGTCCCCTAAAAAGTTATCCAAAATGGGGGAAAAATCAAATTAGAAAATTAATTAAGTCAGAATAAAAGTAAGCCGAAATTCCTTATTTCATTTACATAATACGGATCCCTGATTCCAGAACACGTAACATCATTTGAATAATTGTACAACAGCCCCTAAGCAGGTGGTCACATTTGAATAACACTGGCCTAATATCGCCTCGTCAGATGGGATCCTACGGAGAATACTTTGACAGTGGCGCCACAGCCACAACCCACATATATATATATATATACAACATCTGAACAACGTCTCCGCAGCAGTAGAGATATATCTCTGGTCTCATATCTCCCACACGCGTGTATAACCAACACGTTTACCTTCGAGATCTCAGCGGAGCGTCACTCCAATTAAATATTTAATTAACCTGCCGAAGGGCAATCGCTCGACGCGAGAGAGAGCCCCGCATAGCCTCTTGTCTCCTCCAGAAATGTTCTGATTAACTGTAACCGTAACTTGAGAAGTAATTATGGATCTTCCGCCCGCGAGAATGATTATGATACGGTGGCATCCATTTCCCGGGAGAGACTTCAGATGCTGCTGCTGCTGAAGTCAGGGGGGTTATTTGCAGAGGTTGTCTTCGCGTGACTACTTTGGCTCCGTCTACACTTCTCTTTCCTCTTTTGGGAAGCTTGGATCAAGAAAGATTATTCACGTTTGCTTCCTTTTACTTCTAGTCGACGGTCAAAGAATAATAATAATAATAATAATAATAATAATAATAATAATAATAATAATAATAAAAGGATCTGCCACGCCCAGGAGGGCGCCCTTAGGCAGCACACCCTTGCAGTACACCAGAAAGACATCACGAGAGACGACATCATCAGGAATATTAAGATCATCGGGGGAGCACCTGACCCACGACGTCTGCGTCTCCTAGAAGCGCTGCTTATCCTCGAACAAAAGCCTCCCCTTAATACCACCCAAGAAGCGTTCCTGATACCGACGTGTGTGAGGAGGCGCGCATGAAACAAACACTGGACATGAGAATAATACCAGGGGTGACGTCACTTAGGTAGAAGCCAATCAAGAGGCCCCCGGTGATACCCCACACCTGAGAAGTCCCATTCCCAGGAACCAATGAAAACCCGACCTGCCGGAGAGGTGCTCTGACCGTACTCAAGAGCCCGCAACATCACGATATAAGAAGAAGGACTCGCCACTGGAATTCATATACGAGCTGCTCTACGAGCAAGAGCCCGTGCTGGCACAAGGTCAGCTTAATCAAAAACAACAACAACACTGGAACTCATATACGAGCTGCTCTACGAGCAAGAGCCCGTGCTGGCACAAGGCCAGCTTAATCTCAAACAACAACACTGGAATTCAGTCCCTCAGCAGTCATCGCTTGATAATGTCCTGTGGATCAGGAAGAAACGTCGCGTTGGAGAGAGAGAGAGAGAGAGAGAGAGAGAGAGAGAGAGAGAGAGAGAGAGAGAGAGACAGAATTGTATAAGCAATAATAAACAAAATGACTCGACCGAATTTTACCATGCCCTTTGGTGCGTTGCTCGCCAGTCTAAGCAACAACGAGAAAGCCGTCATTAGAAAGATAGAGAAGACTCTCTACAAGATTAATAGAGCTGAAGCAGCAGTCATTTTTAACAAAACATGCCTACGAGAGGGTCTCCTTCCGAAATAATAGTAATAATAATCTTCAAGACTATCTTATTGTTATTATTATTATTTTTTCTATCACAGTCCTCCAATTCGACTGGGTGGTACTTAAAGTGTGGGGTTCCGGGTTGCATCCTGCCTCCTTAGGAATCCATCACTTTTCTTACTATGTGCGCCGTTTCTAGGATCACAGTCGTCTGCATGAGTCCTGGAGCTACTTCAGCCTCTAGTTTTTCCAGATTCCTTTTCAGAGGTCTACGGATCGTGCCTAGTGTTCCTATGATTATGGGTACAATTTCCACTGGCATATCCCATATCCTCCTTATTTCTGTTTTCAGGTCTTGGTACTTATCCATTTTTCCCTTTCTTTCTCTTCAACTTTAATATACCATGGTATTGCGACATCAATGAGTGATACTTTCTTCTTGATTTTGTCAATCAACGTCACGTCTGGTCTATTTGCACGTATCGCTCTATCTGTTCTGATGCCATAGTTCCAGACGATCTTCGCCTGATCGTTTTCTATTACTCCTTCAGGTTGGTGCATTTACCACTTATTACTGCAAGGCAGCTGGTGTTTCTTGCACAAGCTGCAGTGAAGTGCTTTTGCCACTGAATCATGCCTGTTTTTGTACTGGTTCTGTGCAAGTGCTGGACATTTGCTTGCCATGTGGTCTATGGTCTCATTTTTCCTACATATGGGAGAGATGTTATTTCCATCTATCGTTCTTTGAACATATCTGGTTCTTAGGGCCTGATCTTGTGCCGCCGTTATCATTCCTTCAGTTTCCTTCTTGAGCTCTCCCCTCTGTAGCCATTGCTAAGTTTCATCGCTGGCTAGTTCGTTAGCCTGTCTCATGTATTGTCCGTGCATTGGTTTGTTGTGCCAGTCCTCTGTTCTGTATGTCATTCTCCTGTCTCTGTATATTTGTGTGTCTTCGTCTACTTTTATCAGTCCTTCTTCCCATGCACTCTTGAGCCACTCGTCTTCACTGGTTTTCAGATATTGCCCCAGTGCTCTGTTCTCGATGTTGACGCAGTCCTCTATGCTTAGTAGTCCTCTCCCCCTTCCTTTCGTGTTATGTATAGTCTGTCCGTATTTGCTCTTGGGTGTAGTGCTTTGTGTATTGTCATATGTTTCCTAGTTTTCTGGTGTCTATGCTGCGGAGTTCTGCCTTCGACCATTCCACTATTCCTGCGCTGTATCTGATTACTGGCACTGCCCATATGTTTATGGCTTTTATCATATTTCCGGCGTTGAGTTTTGACTTGAGTATCGCCTTGAGTCTCTGCATCTATTATTTCCTGATCGTGTCCTTCATCTATTATTATTATTATTATTATTATTATATTATTATTATTTCAGGATGAAACCTATTCGCATGGAACAAGCACACAGGGGCCATTGACTTGAGATACAAGCTTCCAAAGAAAATGGTTTCAACCTGCAGACTCCACACTGCAGCAGCAATTGATCATGATACAGAGGCTGTGATTTTTCATAACCTACGTAGACGTGAACCCATCGCATCTGAGTGGCATGCCACGACACTAACCGCAATACTAGTGGCCCTGCCAAATAAAAAAATTTAAAAAGGCAGTTTTATTACAACTTGCAGACTTAACAGCTAAGCACGAAATGTAAAACGTGACGTCAGTGGGTCTCTCTCTCTCGCTGGGGGTGGGGGTAGGGGGGGGGGGGGGTGGGGTGGGCGGGGGCTCTTTGAGCGTCAGTTAGGGGCATTTCTGGTGCTCTCAAGGACACGCCGTTTCTTCGTTCGTTAGGTCAGGCTTCTCCTCTCTTGGTACGTAACGTTCCTAAGGTTAGGACTTGCCGCCTTGGCCGTGGCTTATATTAGCATCATTTTGTCTCCAAAATATTTTGCCAATATAACCTACTAACAAAAACAATACCTTAATAAATTATTTATATAATAGATGCTTGTAAAATAACTGCTGATCTTATAGTCAAAATACATAAATTTTGCACTACAGAAACTCTTCATTGTTTGTTTGTTTGTATGGTGTTTTGACGTAGCATGGAACCAGTGGTTATTCATCGACGGGACCAACGGCTTTACGTGACTTCCGAACCACGTCGAGAGTGAACTGCTATCACCAGAAATAAACATCTCTAACCTCTCAGTGGAATGCCCGAGAATCGAACTTGCGGCCACCGAGGTGGCAGGCAAAGACCATACCGATCACGCCATTGTGATAAATTCTTCATGGTTCATGGGAAAAAAAATATATATTATACATATATATCAATAAGTATATATATATATATATATATATATATATATATATATATATATATATATATCAAATCTATTATTTGTCGATCTTTGATATGTTTGCACTCTCTAAAAATGGAAATATTATTTCAGTGCCTTAAAGGCATTAATTAACTAACAATTATAATAACAAAGACGCTGCGTAACCTAAACCACTTTATACAAACAAACCGAACCCCACCGTATCATCTACTCACGCAACCATAAAGTAGAACCGACCCAAAGTTTACAAGACAAACTCGGCCGAATTCAAAGAAAAAGAGTTGGCGAGTTAGTCTCGCTAATCGCCACCGATTGATTAAGGAGACTTTTTTTTTTCTTTTTTTGTTTTTTTTTTTTTTGGAGGGGGGAGTGGCGGGGCGGGGGGGTTGGGGAGGAAACTTCCTCCCCACCGCATCCCACTCACCACTCGATTCTGGCCCTTCCTACCGCAGCAGTAACTGCATTAAGATCTCGAAGTTTTCACTGTGAGGCTTTGGCAGAAAGAAAGTGGTTGAGTCAACAGGCCACACAGCGCCGGCATGTTGATCTTTCGTGACGGAGGAAGAGAAGAAAGAAGTCGCTCCCGGAAAGGAGGCTCTTAATTTGTTATCTCAGCTGATAAGAGGGATTTTGTTGGGCCCAGGAAATGACTCATTTCTCATCTTCGCCCTCTCTTCATTTTGGGCATGTTAGCCCCCACACCCCCACCCCTCACGCCCAAACCTTTTTTTTTTCCCTCTCTTCATTTGGGTATTTTAACCCCGCCCCCAACCCTTTTTTTCGCCCTCTCTTCATTTGGGCATTTAGCACACCACCACCCCCAACTTTTTTTTTTTTTTTTGCCCTCTATTCATTTGGGTATTTTAACCTCGCCCCCAAACCTTTTTTTCGCCCTCTCTTCTTATGGGCATTTTAGCCCCACCCAACCTTTTTTTTTTCCTCTTCATTTGGGGCATTTTAGCCCCGGCCAACCTTTTTTTTTTTCTCTTCTTATTTGGGCATTTTAGCCCCGGCCCAACCTTTTTTTCCCTTCTTCCATTTGGCAATAGCCCGCTGCCCAACCTTTTTTTCCTTTCTTTTGCAAAATTTGGCGGGCATTTTAGCCCCACCCAACCTTCTTTTTTTTTCCATCTTATTTGGGCATTTTAGCCCATTTGGGCCCAAAGCCCCCGGCCAACCTTTTTTTTTTTTGCTCTATCTTCATTTGGGCATTTAGCCCGGCCAACCTTTTTTTTCAGCTTCATTTGGGCATTTTAGGCCCCTGCCCAACCTTTTTTCCTCTCATTTGGGATTTTAGGCCCCACCCAATCTCTTTTTTTTTCTACCTTTCATTTGGGCATTTTAGCCCTGCCCAACCTTTTTTTCCCTCTTCATTTGGGCATTTTAGCCCTGCCCAACCTTTTTTTCCTTTTTTTTTCTCAATTAGGGCATTTTTAGCTGCCCAACCCTTTTTTTTTTCCTTCTCTCTCTTCATAAGGGCATAGCCCCCAACCCCAACCTTTTTTTTCCCAAAATTCTTTTGTTTTGGGCATTTTAGCCATGCCCCAACCTTTTTTTTTTTTTTTTTCTCTTATTTGGCACGTTTTAGCCCCATGCCAACCTTTTTTTTCTCTTTTCTCTTCATAAGGGCATTTTAGCCCCACCCCAAACTTTTTTTCCCTCTTTTCATTTGCATTTTAGCCTGCCCAAACCTTTTTTTCCCTCTTCATTTGGGCATTTTAGCCCTGTCCAACCTTTTTTTCCCTCTTCATTTGGGCATTTTAGCCCTGCCCAACCTTTTTTTTCTCTCTTCATTTGGGCATTTTAGCCCTGCCCAACCTTTTTTTTCTCTCTTCATTTGGGCATTTTAGCCCTGTCCAACCTTTTTTTCCCTCTTCATTTGGGCATTTTAGCCATACCCACCCTTTTTTTTCTCTCTCTCTTCTTATTTGGGCATTTTAACCCGCCCAACCTTTTTTTTCCTGTTCATTTGGGCATTTTTAGCCATGCCCAACCTTTTTTTTTTTTTCTCTTTTCATTTGGGCATTTTAGCCCTGCAACTTTTTTTTTTTATCTTCATCTGGGCATTTTAGCCCCCCAACCTTTTTTTTCTGTTCTATGGCCATTTTAGCCCCGCCCAAACCTTTTTTTCCTCTTATTTGGGCATTTTAGCCCGCCCAACCTTTTTTTTGGTTTTTTTTTTCCTCTTCATTTGGGCATTTTAGCCCCGCCCAACCTTTTTTTTCCTCTTCATTTGGGCATTTTAGCCCCGCCCAACCTTTTTTTTTTCCTCTTCATTTGGGCATTTTAGCCCTGCCCAACTTTTTTTTCTCTTCATTTGGGCATTTTAGCCCTGCCCAACCTTTTTTTTCTCTTCATTTGGGCATTTTAGCCCTGCCCAACTTTTTTTTCTCATTTGGGCATTTAGCCCGCCCAACCTTTTTTTTTTTTCCTCTCATTTGGGCATTTTAGCCCCGCCCAACCTTTTTTTTCCTCTTCATTTGGGCATTTTAGCCCCGCCCAACCTTTTTTTTTCTCTTCATTTGGGCATTTTAGCCCCGCCCCAACCCTTTTCTTTCCCTCGAATCAGATACAGCAGCGTACGCGTGGTGAGAGTTCTAAGAGCTGACCTGCCCATGCAAACAAAAAGTATCATAACCAAATTATATCCACATCCTTGCTATCAATATAACCTTCGGATTCCCCTTCCAAGAATAATGTATTGAATCTTATTTCTTATATATCAATTACTAATGTAATATCAAACTAACGAAAGAAAATGAGTTGGCAAAAATCTCCGTGGAAAAACAATCGCAGCATCCAGGAACTTCATTAACGCAAGTCGCGGTATTTTTCTCTTACCGAGTAAATCCGTAATTACTGGTAATTAATATTCTCGATTAACATTCTTTGTTTTTATTTTCACTCCCTTCATACAACCTTTCCCACTCGGAGGTGGCATAAAGATATTTGCGGTGAAGGATCTTTTTAAAAACATATAATTAAAGACGCGTGAAGTTATTCATTGTTAAAGGATATAATAGGCGTCAGACTCCTCATGCTCTATCAATCCTCGTAAGGGGGTAGAGCCGTCAGTGCACCTCACACGGTGCACATCTGGCATTGCTAAAGGTTGTTTTCACAATTTCTTCAGCCCCAAGCTGCACCCTTCTTTTACTACCCATTAACTTTGTACCTCCATTCCCTCTTCCTTTCTTCCACCTTGCTGTTCAACCCCTTCAATTCCCTCTTTTCAATGTCGTAAGTGTTGAATAGCTGAGAGCACCCCAGTGCTTGGGTTTATAGCCACATTTTCAAAAGTAAATCTATCTATAAATTATCAGTAGCGAAATTTCTATATTACTCGAGGTAAATTTCAAAGCAAAATTCAGGTTCTGATACAGTACTTTGGTTTGCAAATCAGGTTCTGATACAGTACTTGGTTTGCTAAAGCAAATTCAGGTTCTGATACAGTACTTTGGTTTGCTAAAGCAAATTCAGGTTCTGATACAGTACTTTGGTTTGCAAAACAGGTTCTGATACAGTATTTTGGTTTGCTAATCACGAATATGAACCCAAAATTGTAGAATGTTGCACTTGCTTGCAACGCAGTGATGTTGCAAGTAATGCCACAGTATATCTGCGTAAAAAACTGAGCAAGAGACGAAGTGGTCAGGTGGACTTTCCTTCCTTGTAAATCTGGTAAATCTGTGAAACAAGGAAAGCCCCGTGTTCGCTGACAATGACATATTGAAACCCGAGTCTGTGAACGCACTGATGTTTTCCCTTGTCTTATTGGAAGAGAGTTTTATTCTCTCTCTGTCGCCTGCAGGAAGCTGTATGTATCATAAATAGTTAATAAGGTACCTGTCTCGTCAAAAGTGGCGGCTTCATTTAAATAGTCTGCCATTTCTTTCTAGATACACAATGCGTTCTGGATACACAATGCGTTCTACACATTTAATTGTAACCTCATACAACCCAAGGATTAAGAAAAACAAGAAAAATAGAGAAAAGGAGGGAGGGAAAAGTGTGTACTGTAATCGCAGAGAATGCAATAAATAAAAAACTTTTCAAAGAACATAAGGTGAGAACAGTTAGGAAAAACGAAGCTAGGGACAGAGGTCCGGAGCAAAGCATCAGGTGATTGAAAACAGCCACCGAGCAGCCTAATTCTCTCACAAGATTTGGCAGGTAGTTAAGTCAAGTGCTTCCGACCACAAGCAACAGCACGGTTATAATGTTATTAAAAGGTGCCCTCCTCTAACCCCTCCTCCCCCATTCCCCCTACCCACTCTAACTCACCCCCAACCACCCCACACTCGTAAATATTTGGTTATCCCGCGATCAACCAACTTTTGGCTAAGTAGCTCTGCGGATGTAGTTTCAAAGGATTACCACGGCGAAAACTTTTCCCGCGACTTTCTCTCAACTTTCACTCAAGGAAAGTTAAACAGTATCCAGTCGTTTACCAATTTTATTCAAAGTTTCGTCGAATGTACCCAAACACAGACTAATCCGCGAGACGCTGCTGATACGCACATTTCGACGTCGAATAAACGTAGTTGGTCTAAACACCTCAACTGTGTCTGCGTTCGTGCGTAAACTGCCACAGCAACATTAGTTCTGCAAGAATACCTATATTCGTTCTTACGTTTTTAACGAACTTCATTAATGTTTGTAGTAATGAAGTTTTAATGAAATTCTGCGTTACGCTTCCATTAAAAAATCACTGTCAATTTCCAACTCCTTTCGTGTTCTATAACATACAGACCATCACCGGCATGAGTAAAAATAACTAAATAAATAATTAAACAGATAAATAAATGAACAAATAAAAATAAGTAAATAAATACATAAACAAATAAATCCATTTACATACATTTACCTTCACTGTTTTTTTTATTCAAATAAACAAATAAATATAAATAAATAAATAAATAAATAAACAAATAAGTAAATAAATAAATAAATAAATAAATATATGCATTTAGATACATTTACCTTTCCTGATTTTTTTTATTTGGGAATTCTATTTTCTTAATTAGTAACTTACTTTAATTTTGGATCTTCCAAACATCCAGTAATCCCAATTTTGCCAAGATTAACCGAATAAGAAATGTAATCCACTTTTAAAATAATTTTTCTTTTTTGTTTTTTGGTTTTTTGATGTTTCAGGTATAACCTGACATTTGTTGATTGTAGGGGTGGCATCAGTTTAGACCGGAATTCTCGTTAAAAACTGATTTTTTCTTACCAAGAGAAAACGCCCGCTGGAAGTTAAAAAAAAAAAAAGAAAAAAAAAAAAAGCAATACAGAAAATATCTTATGTGAGATATTACTAACGTTATCCTATTTGAAGTACTACTGACTCTTCAGTTTTATTGTGAATTTC
>NC_087221.1:25150307-25165307 GCF_015104395.2 Macrobrachium nipponense
ATATATATATATATATATATATATATATATATATATATATATATATATATATATATATATATATATATAAATATATATATAATTAGTTTTTGTGAAGATTGCAGAATGTCATTTGACACTTCTTTTATTAAATAATAGCAAGCTTTATTTTTATCACAGTGATAAGATACAAGGAGCGCACTTACACAATTCAATTTCCAAAGTTTTTTTTTTATTGATTTGTAATGCAGAAACGAATTCTTAGCATCTCAATATACCTATACTTTTGGATACAGATTCCTAAAAGGGATCATTCTCAAGCTGGCTAGGAAACTGAGCCTAATAATTAATCAATTAAAGGATGTTATAGCCTCGGTTCCGTTTGTTTGGTAAGAGTTAGATGGTCCATGCTAGGCCTCCTAATATTTTCCACCGTCATCACTGACCTTCCAACTGGAGGTGAGAGTTCGTGGTGACATAAGGCCTGCTTCATCTAATTCACATTGTTCTTGTAACTATGGCTGGGCTGTTATCCCACTTGGTGGGAAGAATTTCTTCATTCATTGGCAATAAGAAAGCCTTCGACATGATACCACACACATGGCTAATAGAATGCCTGAAAATATATGGGGCAGAAGAAAACACCATCAGCTTCCTCAAAAATACAATGCGCAACTGGAATACAATACTTACAAGCTCTAGAATAAGACTAGCAGAGGTTAATATCAAGAGAGGGATCTTCCAGGGCGACTCCCTGTCCCCACTACTCTTCGTAGTAGCCATGATTCCCATGACAAAAAGTACTGCAGAAGATGGATGCTGGGTACCAATTCAGGAAAAGAGGCAAAAGAATTAACCATCTGATGTATACAAATACCTGGGAATAATGGAAGGAGGGGATATAAAACACCAACAGATGAAAGACACGGTCAGGAAAGAATATATGCAGAGACTCAAGGCGATACTCAAGTCAAAATATGATGAAAGCCATAGACACATGGAACAGTACCAAAATCAGATACAGCGCAGTAGTGGTGGAATGGACGAAGGCAGAACTCCGCAGCATAGACCAGAAAACTAGGAAACATGACAATTCACAAAGCATTACAACCAATAGCAAATACGGACAGATTATACATAACACGAAAGGAAGGAGGGAAAGAAATACTAAGCATAGAGGACTGCGTCAACATTAAGAACAGAGCACTGGGGCAATATCTGAAAACCAGTGAAGACGAGTGGCTCAAGAATGCATGGGAAGAAGGACTGATAAAAGTAGACGTAGACCCAGAAATATGCAGAGACAGGAAAATGACAAACATAACTGAGGACTGGCACAACAAACCAATGCACGGACAATACATGAGACAGACATAAGTACTAGCCAGTGATGAAATATGGCAATGGTTACAGAGGGAAGAGCTCAAGAAGGAAACTGAAGGAATGATAACAATGACACAAGATCAGGCCCTAAGAACCAGATGTGTTCAAAGAACGATAGATGGAAATAACATCTCTCCCATATGTAGGAAGTGCAATACGAAAAATGAGACCATAAACCACATAGCAAGAGAATGCCCGGCACTTGCACAGAACCAGTACAAAAAGAGGCATGATTCAGTAGCAAAAGCCCTCCACTGGAGCCTGTGCAAGAAACACCAGCTACCTTGCGATAATAAGTGGTACGAGCACCAACCTGAAGGAGTGATAAAAAACGACCAGACGTGATGTTGATTGACAAAGTCAAGAAGAAAGTATCACTCATTGATGTCGCAATACCATGGGACACCAGAGTTGAAGAGAAAGAAAGGGGAAAAATGGATAAGTACCAAGACCTGAAAATAGAAATAAGAAGGATATGGGATATGCCAGTGGAAATCGTACCCATAATCATAGGAACAGTAGGCACGATCCCAAGATCCCTGAAAAGGAATCTAGAAAAACTAGAGGCTGAAGTAGGTCCAGGACTCATGCAGAAGAGTGTGATCCTAGAAACGGCACACATAGTAAGGAGAGTGATGGACTCCTAAGGAGGCAGGATGCAACCCGGAACCCCACACTATAAATACCACCCAGTCGAATTGGAGGACTGTGATAGACAAAAAAAAAAAAAAAAAAAAAAAAAAAAAAAAAAAAACAAAAAAAATAATAATAATAATAAAAAATAAAAAAATAATATATTAATTTAAAAACAAAAATAATAAAAATAAAATCAATATAAATATAAATAAAATTATAAAATAATTAAAATAAAGATTCAAAATGAAAATAAGAAAAGATATAAAATAGTAAAAATAAATATAATACAATAGCAATAATTTTGAAAATAAAAATTTAAATCATAAACATAAAACTGAAAATAATAAATATTAAATTGATTATAATAATAATAAAATAATAAAATAATAACAATAAAAATGAGATAATAATAAAAACATATATACAAAACTAAAAAAGTTTAAGAAAATAATAATACAAATTCGAAATGATGATAATAATAATAATAATAATAATAATAATAATAATAATAATAATAAGTGTGGCGCCGTGGCAGAGTGGGTTAGGACGCCAATGGACTGGTTAAGCAACATTGGGGCTGGTCAGTCGTTGGATGGGTGACCACTCTCCTCGGCGGCGTTGATTCCTTGGGAAAGGATCTTTACCATAATTCCCTCAGTCTACTCAGCTGTAAATGAGTACCTATTCCTGATGGGGTAGGGTCCAGCTATGGGTTAAATAGCAAAACTTAGCAATGATGGAAAAAAATTAAGGAATAAACGACAACGACGTAAATGGAACCTCTGGCAACAGAGAAGCTTCGTCCGGCAGCCAGGTATTCAGCCCAATTGAAGGGGAAGACGGTCAGGTACTTGGAGGTCGTCATCCAGCAACTGACCACCACAACAACAGTAACCAACAGCCTGAGATTGGAGCTACAGAAGCAAACCAAAGGAAGAAATGGACAAGAGAAGAAAATAAGGAAATATGGAGATGCTACATCAGAAGCAATCCGAAGGAGAGAGGATACAGAAGAAGGTTGGTCAACATCTGGAATGAGAGGAATAACACCCCCCAAACAGAGCACAGGCTGGCAGACCAAGTAAGGACATAGAGAAAAAGAACTGGCCCTCCCCAACAGAAAGAGAAGAACTGGAAAGGGAAATGTCACACGACAACGAATTACACGAAGACGAACTGAGAGACGATGCCACAGAAGACGACAGGGATGATGAGGTATCAAACAACGACACACGAAGAAACACCGACGAAGTAACAAACAGGACGGAATGGGTAGAAAAGATTAGACAATGGATGGAGCTAGATACAGAGAGAACAAAGATCCCCTCCATGAAAGCCTACAACACCAAGAAATTAAGGCAGAAACCAAGTGAGGTCAATGAAATAATGGGCATAATACACACCACCAGTATCACAGAAACAAATAACTTGGCATATGCAGGAGCAAGATTAGTAGCAGAACTGATGGGGATTCGAACACCAACACCACCAGCACAGCCAACCAACCCAACAGAAACCAAAACAGCAACCTCCTTGGAAAAGGCGCCTGGAAAAGCAAATCATGGTGATGAGATCTGACTTGAGTAAACTGAAAGAGATGGCAGAAAAAAGGCTAAGAAGCAAGAAAACAAGGGAGGAACTCTACGGGAAATACAAAGTACAAGAGAGGGGACTAAACAACACAATAGAAGATGTAAAATAGAGGCTTAAGGCCAAAGCACATAAGATCCAACGGTACATGAACAGGAATAAGGGATGCCAACAGAACAAACTATTCGGAACCAACCAGAAAAGACTATACAGCCAACTAAGAGGGGAAGACAACCACCCAGAAATTCCTGAAGCCGAACCAAGTAAGAGACTCTGGGAAAACATATGGAGCAATCCGGTATCACACAACAAACATGCAACATTGCTCCAGGAAGTCAAGGAAAAAGAAACAGGGAGAATAAAACAAAGATTCACAGACATCACGACATACACATTCAGACACCAACTAAAGAAAATCCCAAACTGGAAAGCCCCAGGTCCCAATGAAGTCCATGGATACTGGCTCAAAAACTTGAAGGCCCTACACCCACGAATAGCAGAACAACCTCAGCATTGTATCTCAAATCACCATGCACCCAAATGGATGACCACAGGAAGAACATCCTTAGTACAAAAAGACAAGAGTAAGGGAAATATAGCCAGTAACTACAGGCCTATCACCTGCCTACCAATAATGTGGAAGTTATTAACAGGTATCATCAGTGAAAGGCTATACAACTACCTAGAGGAGACAGACACCATCCCCCACCAACGGAAAGGCTGCAGAAGGAAGTGTAGGGGCACAAAAGACCAGCTCCTCATAGACAAAATGGTAATGAAGAACAGTAGGAGAAGGAAAACCAACCTAAGCATGGCATGGATAGACTATAAGAAAGCCTTCGACATGATACCACACACATGGCTAATAGAATGCCTGAAAATATATGGGGCAGAGGAAAACACCATCAGCTTCCTCAAAAATACAATGCACAACTGGAATACAATACTTACAAGCTCTGGAATAAGACTAGCAGAGGTTAATATCAGGAGAGGGATCTTCCAGGGAGACTCACTGACCCCACTACTCTTCCTAGTAGCCATGATTCCCATGACAAAAGTACTACAGAAGATGGATGCTGGGTACCAACTCAAGAAAAGAGGCAACAGAATCAACCATCTGATGTTCATGGACGACATCAAGCTGTATGGTAAGAACATCAAGGAAATAGATACCCTAATCCAGACGGTAAGGACTGTATCTGGGGACATCAGGATGGAGTTTGGAATAGAAAAATGCGCCTTAGTCAACATACAAAAAGGCAAAGTAACGAGAACTGAAGGGATAAAGCTACCAGATGGGAGCAACATCAAACATATAGATGAGACTGGATACAAATACCTGGGAATAATGGAAGGAGGGGATATAAAACACCAAGAGATGAAGGACACAATCAGGAAAGAATATATGCAGAGACTCAAGGCGATGCTCAAGCAAAACTCAACGCCGGAAATATGATAAAAGCCATAAACACATGGGCAGTGCCAGTAATCAGATACAGCTCAGGAATAGTGGAATGGATGAAGGCAGAACTCCGCAGCATAGATCAGAAAACCAGGAAACTTATGACAATACACAAAGCACTACACCCAAGAGCAAATACGGACAGACTATACATAACATGAAAGGAAGGAGAGAGAGGACTACTAAGTATAGAGGACTGCGTCAACATCGAGAACAGAGCACTGGGGTAATATCTGAAAACCCGTGAAGACGAGTGGCTAAAGAGTGCACGGGAAGAAGGACTAATAAAAGTAGACGAAGACCCAGAAATATACAGAGACAGGAGGATGACAGACAGAACAGAGGACTGACACAACAAACCAATGCACGGACAATACATGAGACAGACTAAAGAACTAACCAGCGCTGACACATGGCAATGGCTACAGATGGGAGAGCTAAAGAAGGAAACTGAAGGAATGATAACAGTGGCACAAGATCAGGCCCTAAGAACTAGATATGTTCAAAGAACGATAGACAGAAATAACATCTCTCCCACAAGTAGGAAGTGCAATACGAAAAATGAAACCATAAACCACATAGCAAGCGAATGCCCGGCACTTGCACAGAACCAGTACAAAATGAGGCATGATTCAATGGCAAAAGCCCTCCACTGGAGCCTGTGCAAGAAACATCAGCTACCTTGCAGTAATAAGTGGTACAAGCACCAACCTGAGGGAGTGATAGAAAACGATCAGGCAAAGATCCTCTGGGACTATGGTATCAGAACAGATATGAGGATACGTGCAAATAGACCAGACTTGATGTTGATTGACAAAGTCAAGAAGAAAGTATCACTCATTGATGTCGCAATACCATGGGACACCAGAGTTGAAGAGAGAGAGAGGGAAAAAATGGATAAGTATCAAGATCTGAAAATAGAAATAAGAAGGATATGGGATATGCCAAAGGAAATCGTACCCATAGTCATAGGAGCACTAGGCACGATCCCAAGATCCCTGAAAAGGAATCTAGAAAAACTAGAGGCTGAAGTAGCTCCAGGACTCATGCAGAAGAGTGTGATCCTAGAAACGGCGCACATTGTAAGAAAAGTGATGGACTCCTAAGGAGGCAGGATGCAACCCAGAACCCCACACTATAAATAATAATAATAATAATAATAATAATAATAATAATAATAATAATAATAATAATAATGTGGTGAAAGTCGGTACAACTACCTAGAGGATGCAAACACCACCCCCGGCAACGCAAAGGCTGCAGAAGGAAGTGTAGGGGCACAAAAGACCAGCTCCTGACGGGCAAAATGGTAATGAAGAATAGTAAGAGAAGGAAACCCAACCTAAGCATGGCATGCATTGACTACAAGAAAGCCTTCGACATGATACCACACACATGGCTAATAACATCTTTGAAATTATATGGGGCAGAGGAAAACACTATCAGCTTCCTCAAAAATACAATGCGCAACTGGAATACAGTACATAAGAAGACGGACTCACCCTCCTGCCTCAGTCCATCACCTACCTAAGCATAAGAGGCCTTTACCAAGGAATAGTCAGAATCCAGATTTCGGATTTAACTTTACTCTTGAGAAATTCTACGTGTTTTACAACAAATATTTAACTACAGTTTCTAGCATCTGAATAAAATTGAAATATATTTTTATAATTACCTATTTTAGACATACCATCCTTCGTTAAATTGCCCACCAGTTTCAGCAACTATGAGAGAACCATTATTAGGAAAATAGACCTATATAAAATTAATGCAGGATAATATCAAGCTGTACTACATAGTCTTCATGAGTTCCCAATACCGTGAAGAAGAGGACTCCATTATGAAAATTATTTCTGAAAATGTATCCCCGACCGACGGCACCAAGAATATCGACTTAATCATATATTACCAGAATCGGAGGACGCGCGACCTTATTATGAAAAATAGCCCCTCTCCACAGGTTACGAGAACCCCCTGGGAGCGAAAAGAGCGCAAATGTAGTGTACCAGTATACCATGCCCCAGTCCGCGAATGCAGCAGCGCCTACGTAAGTATGACTACCATGCGCCTGTCGAAGTGACTCTCATGCCACGCCCGAGAGAGGGCTATCAAGAATCACGCTCGCACCAAACATCAGGAGGCCATCTCCCGGGATGTCATCATACAGAACAGTCAGGCAGGAGAGAACGGAAATAGAGCTAATGGTTTAGGCATGAGTGCAGTTTTGACATTAGTACCAAAATTTGATGAGGAAGATGTTACGACATATTTCATGTCTTTTGAGAAGTTAATGGAAAGAGTAGGTTCTCCTAAAGAAATGTGGACTTTATATTTACAGTCAGTTTTGAGTGGTAGGGCGCTTACTGTGTATAGTTGCATGTCTAAGGAGGAATGTGATGATTATGATATTGTGAAAGAAACTGTTCTTAGCGCGTACAGGTTAGTACCGGAGGCGTACCTTAAGAAATTTAGAAGTTTGAGAAAGGATGAAAATATTACGTATGTAGAATACGGTAAGAAGTTAGAAAGGCTGTTTTTTGACTGGTTAACTTCTGCTAAGGTTGAGGATTTTGATGGTTTGAAGAACTTAGTATTGTTAGAAAACTTCAAAGATAACGTATCCCCTGAGATTAAGCTTTATATAGAGGATAGGCGAGAAGTATCTTTCACAGGAGCAACTAGGTTAGCTGACGAATATAGTCTAACTCATAATTTGAGTGTTAGTAAGAAACGAAATGATCTTTCGTCTGGTAGAGTACAAAGCAGTAAAGGTTTCAGTCCTAGTAATAGCAATGCGAGTAAAAGTGACTATTCCTGTTATACATGAGGAAAACCTGGTCATACGTCTAAGGTTTGTAAGAGTAAAATGGTATCTAGTGGCTCAGAATTAACTTGTTTCCGATGTAATAGGAAAGGGCATTTAGCAAGAAATTGTGCAGTAGAAAGGAAGGACGTTAAGAAACCAGTGTCTCTAGTTAACCTTTCATCAAGTAGGAATGATGTGATGAGAGACACTAGGAAATCTTTTGGTGAATTTCTGTCAGAAGGCGTAGTTTCCTCTCTTGGAGGAGTATTTTCGAGGGAAGTAGTCTTGCTTCGAGACACAGGAGCTGCTGTTTCACTGATTAAGAGAGAGAGTGTGCCGAACAGGGCAGAAATCAATATGGAAGAAAAAGTCATGTTAGGTGGATTTCCTAACACATGTGTTCTTTGTCCTTTGTTGAAGTTGAATTTAGAAAGTCAGGTAGTGTCAGGAGAAGTGAAAATTGCAGTTGTTGACAGTTTGCCCATTGATGGCGTTGACATTATTGTCGGTAATGACTTAGCTTTATCCAAGAATGTGAATCCTGTTGTGAGGGATATTCCAGTGCCTGAAATGGTAGTAACTAGGTCAGGTTTAGATACAGACATAGACTACGGTCATAATTTGTTTGTGGATTCGAACGAGAGTGAGTTCGTGGATTCGAACGAGTGTGAGTTCGTGGATTCGAACGAGAGTGAGTTCGTGGATTCGAACGAGTGTGAGTTCGTGGATTCGAACGAGAGTGAGTTCATGGATTCGAACGAGTGTGATAGAGGTGGCTAGGTTGATCTTGGCATGAGTGTGGCTGAGAAACCTAACTCTATCGTTGACAGTGATAGCCAAACAGAAGGTGTAGCTGTCGAGGGTATCGTAGTAAATGTACCAGCATGTAGTACTAGTTACGGTGATGAATTAGGCGCTAACCTCGTGAATAAGGATGAGCTAGTCAAGTTGCAGAGAGAGGATGAGACACTAACCCAAATTTTTTAGTGTGAGCTGGATGATGATCTCGATGTTGTGTGTAAGGAAACTTTTTGTTTAAAGGACGAAGTTTTGTGTCGTTATGTTCGTCCTAAGTCAGGTAGTGAAGGGGAAATCACCGAACAATTAGTGGTTCCTAGGAAGCTTCGTGAACTAGTTTTGAAGTTAGCACATGATGAGCAAGGACATTTGGGAGTAAATAAAACTTTCAAGTGTATTAGTAGGGCGTACTTTTGGCCTAAAATGAAATATGACGTAAAGAGATATGTTTTAAGCTGTCATGAATGCCAAATTGCCGGGAAACCGAATCAAGTAATTACCAGAGTTCCGTTGTGTAATATTCCATCGGTGGGCGAACCTTTTGAGAATGTAGGTATCGATATGGTCGGACCTTTGCCTAGAAGTAAGGGTAGAGAAGATTGCACAACTAATCTAGAGTATTATAAAAACAATTTAAGAGATGTTTGGCAACTAGCGGAGGAGAACGGAAGCGCTAACGGAAGTCAAGGGGAAACTAAAGGGAAACATGATCTTACAGCAAAAGAGAGAAGTTTCTGTGTAAGAGATAAAGTTTTAGTACTAGTCCAGAAAGAAGGTCCCTCTGTACCTTATAAGTTCGAAGGTCCTTTTTAAGTGTTAGAGGAGAGGGGAAATATACACTATAGAATTAATATGGGTAAGAGCAGAGCAAAGTCAATGAATGTAAACTTACTTCAGAATTATAAAGAACGCCCCATACCTTGGCCACCGCCAGTGTTCTATGTGACAGTGTTACTGAGAGAAATTAGTTTTGAGAAAACGCAAGAGGTGTCTTAGCATTTCAAAGTTTAAATCAGAGTTCAGAAAACAGAAAAAGTAAGAGAGAAGGATGATGTTATAGCAGGTAGCCTCTGGAGATTTTTCCAGAATGAGTAGCCTAATGAGCGTTTTCTATTTTGGCACAAGTGGTTGAGTGAATGGAGAAGTATTAAAGCTTTATGCAGAATTGATCCCCTGCTGTTTAATTCTTGTTTCTCTTTAGAAAAAAATAAAATCAGTTGATTTCACTTTTTTCTCTTTTTGGGGGGACGTGTCATGGTAATTGCTTCATAGCAAGGAATTACGAGTTAAAGGAAAGGAAAACGCATCTTCGAGAAATTCTGCAGCAAGGGGGCATTCGGGCAGGTGTTGGAGGTGCCTGTTTTCATGATTGCTCTGGAATCGTCGGGCGTGTTGGGGAACGCAACAGGCGCCGAAGTGTCGTGAGAAACGCCGCGATTTCTGATGTAATACTTCGTCCAGATCCTTCTAAGAAGTTCTAGTAATCTCGGGAGCCTGTGACGTTCGTGCTCCGCCTCCCCCGTAGGCCACGCCCCCAAGTCACCGTATAAATACGACTGACGAAGTAGGAGATGGCAGATCATCATCAGTGAGAGTCACAGATCTGATCAGTGAGAGCTCAGCAGCAGAGATCAGAGATCATCAGAGAGTGATAAGAGAAGAAGGAACCTACAAAAGATCAGAGAGGGAAAGTCGCTCGAGAGAGTTTGGTCGAATTCTGATCAAGTCGTCGTCAGGAGTGGACGACCGAGGCATTTCGACGTAGAGCAAGACTTCAGAGAAGAAACGTTCTGCAAGAGGTTTAGAGAAGTTCCTGCCCTTCGAGTATCAAGAATAGACATTATTTTCTTCAATACGGAGTCAAGAAGACGTCTACAATTACAGTTCTCCTTTGTGAAGCCATCGCTTCGAGTCGCAAAACTGGCCAGCAAGCATTTGAATTACCTCACTTCTTCCTCAGTTCACGCATTGTAAGATTTTTCCTTTTTATGTAAATAGGAGACACCATTCTGCATTTATCTTTGTTAGTATGCTTGTAAATAAACCTTTGTTGTGTTTGTGTATCTTTCTATATTCGTATCCCCAGTTTCAACTGTTGGTGTTGAATTTTTTTGTTTATCATAATATCGAACTTGAAGCGGACCTCTCTCGGTTCGTAACAATCCAGAAATATACAGACAGGAGAATGACAAGCAGAACAGAGGAATGGCACAACAACAATGCACGGACAGTACATGAGACAGACTAAAGAACTGACCAGCTATGAAACATGGCAATGAGTACAGAGGGGAGAACTAAAGAAGCAAACAGGAGGAATGCTACCTGCGGCACAAGACCAGGCCCTAAGAACAAGTTATGTCAAAAGAACGATAGATGGGAATAACATCTCACCCATATGGGTATAGGGAAGGTGGATGCATCTGGAGCGATGGTCATTGACTAGTCGGCATCTCTTGCCTACCTAGGCCACTCCCCCCGTTACACCAGGGCTTGGCATTGACGGCAGGCGCTTGGTGTATATATATTTATTTATACATAGCATCACGTTTTATATACTTCGTGATCAAGTTATTCATATATATATATATATATATATATATATATATATATATATATATATATATATATATCAACATCCTAGGTAGAGCGAATTGTATTTTAAATGGCATTTGTAGCTTAATGTTTGTGAGAATAAAAATGAAACTGTGATGTAATATAGACACATTTTATATTTTGTAATATATATATATATATATATATGTGTATATTATATATATATATATATATATATATATATGTATATATATTAAAATATTTGTAGTATGTATATTATAATATATATATCTATATATATATATAACATACACACATATATAATGTGTGTCTATATTACATCACCGTTTCATTCTTATTCCCACAAAACGTTAAGCTACAAACGTCATTTAATATATAATTCGCTCAACCTAGGATGCAATACACACACACAATACACAACACATACATACAGACACGCAGACATATAATTACATAAATATAATATTAGATATATATATAATTATATATATATATATTAATATTTATTTATTTATATATACATATCCCCACCTATAATGTAATGGTATATTATATATATATATACATATGTGTGTATGTGAGTTAGTGTGTGTGTTTACATGTAATCTTTGATCTTTCACGTAACACCTCATTTCTCCCGCGTTGATACCTTCCAGAGGAGAAGTTGACGATGACGCTTGACAGCAGGAGAGGGGCGAAACTCATACCTCTTCAGGGGGAGAGGTAAAGTGAGATTTAGAAATATGCTGAATTAATGAGGACTGAGAGGGCCCTTCAAAGACTCATTTCAAAGACTTATTTCTCAAGGGAAGTTCCCCTGTAAGAGACGTGAAATATTTCTAGATTCAGAATCTACAGGTTTGGCTTTCTTTTTTTTTTGAAATCGGATGTAACGACCAAAAAATAGTTGAAAAATACACAACTTTAAAACACCGTAGAACTCTGCCCGGAGGCTATTGTAAGAAAAACAATTTTATAAATCAATGGATTGTATAGGTCCCATTCAGCAACCATCTGTAATGTAATGTCCTAGCCTCATATTCTTAATATCTGAATTTCGTCATATCATTGGATACACTTTCTTCCGAAAGCCTTGAAACTCTCACGGAAGTGTGATAACAGTCCAGCCATAGTTACAAGAACAATATGAATTACATTAAGCAGGCCTTATGCCACCACGAACGCTCACCCCCAGGTGGAAGGTCAGTGATGACGGTGGAAAATATTAGGAGGCCTAGCATGGACCACCGAACTCTGACTAAACAAACGGAACCGAAGCTGTAACTTCCCTTAATTTACTAATTATCAGGCCCAGTCTTCTAGCCAGCTTGAGAATGAATCCCGTTCACGAAACTGTATCCAAAAGTATAGGCATATTGAGACGCTAATAAGTCGTTTCTGCATTACAAATTAATAAAAAAAGAAAAAAAGTTTGGAAATTGACCTATGAAATATGAACATCTGAAATGTGTAAATGCGCTCCTTGTATCTTATCACTGTGATAAAAATAAAGCTTGCTATCATTTAATCAAGGAAGTGTCAAATGACATTCTGCAATCTTCACAAAAACCAATTATATTATATATTCCCGAAGGAATCATATGTCTTAATCCATTTCAAGAGTAAAAATGAGAAAAAAGCAGAAAATTACTAATGAACCCTCACCCCAGTCGTTATAATGATTCATTATTACGCCAAAAACTACATCTAAAAGGATTTTGAGGAGGAAGAATAATCGTCTGTCTCTGCTCATTAAGAATCATAAGAAATGAAATTGTATTCATATGAATGTCATGGAATCTCTTCCGCTTTCGTTGACTAACAGCATATCTTAAGATACACACACACGCGCGCATTTATATATATCTATATATATATATATATATATATATATATATATATATATATATATATATATATATATATATATAATACAGATTCAAGAGTTAAAATATGAATATAGCGGTTACTACTTTCTTGTTTTTCTCTAACTACCGAATAAGTATGCATGTGTGTATGTATACAAGTATGTGTAAATCTAACAAAATAAAAAGATAGGATAATCACACGCCACTAAAAAGAAATGTCTTGAAATGACTCCCATCTCTCTTCCTCAGGCCAAGCAAGGAGGGACCGTGTTCTTTTAGAGGCCATCTGGGGCTTCACTTGCCTTATCTCTCCATGGCGTCTGGACTCTCTTAATTCTTCTTTTCTTAATGGGAAATGAAAGAAGTTTATGGCCCATAACGAGGGCTAAAACTTATGCTAATTCGGAAGAAGGCTTCGTTTCTTACAGTCGCTCCTCTTCCGTGCGTTTATGGTCAGTCTTTTGTTCTTGCTTGGCGAGGCAGCTGTTGCAGGTCACAGTTGGTGTGTTGGATTTTGTCAAATGGCAAACTCTGAATGATGACAAATGCATTAAAAAAAACTCATGTCTTGGCTTTTTTTTAATAAAGTATAATGTCTAAGAGTATGTAGTATTTAAGACCTTTGTCAAATTACAACTACTTATTAGGGAAAAAAAACGAATACAGGCTGTTTTAGTTTCCTTGTCGTGGGTAAACTATAATGACTAAGAAGCAAATAAATATAAATATCAAGATATATTTTAATTTTCTTCATTATTTATATTCTATAGTTACATATTTTAACTTTCAGTGTTATTTATAATTCTTATTCTTATATTTTAATTATCAGTATTATTTATGTTTTTTATTCTTTTATATTTTAATTTGCAGTATTATCTATACATTTCATTAACTCACAAAATAATTCTAATCAATTTCAAGCATATCCAAGTTAGCGCTCTGTTTACATTCTTGCCGATAAGTTTCAAGTATCCGGTATTTCTTAATATTTAGGTACAGTCCTGAAGGAATATGAATTTCTATAAATTTCCAACAGATTTTTCCTCGTCTTTGTTGTAAGGTTTGAAATGTGACCAAAATTATAATTGCAATTCATCTTAATATTTTATATCCTAAAGAATTCATATCAAAAGGTGTACTTGAAGAATTTTATTATTATTATTATTATTATTATTATTATTATATTATTATTATTATTATTATTATTATTATTATTATTATTATTTATTATTATTATTATTATTGTCAAATATTTAATTATTATTATTATTATTATTATTATTATTGTCAACATATTTATTATTATCATTATCATTATTATTATTATTATTATTATTATTATTAATGTTGTTGCTGTTGTTACTATTATCATTGTTGTTTTTGTTGTAGTTGTTATTGTTATTATTGTTGTTGTCGCTTTTCTTATCAATGTTTCGTTTTTGTCTGTGTGTGTGTGTGTGTACGTGTGTGTGGCGTCTTCGCCGTGTTAATGTTGACGGAATACTTTAACATACATAAAACCAGAAAAGAAAGAACCTTTGATAGCCCGAGGAAAACGGTATTACACACGACACATAGTCCCTCCTATGCCAAAGACAAACATCCAGTTAAACATGACTGGATAAACAGGCATACGGGCCTGAGCAAACAGGACGGGTCCTGAAAGCAAACATCTTATTAGGGAATATTTGCGGTTCATTCTCATTACGCATAAATAACTCTTTTTGTTTTTGTCTTATTCATTTCCACGCTGAAATTCCAAGAGACAAACAATGGCATTCATGTGACTGAGAGAATAATAATAATAATAATAATAATAATAATAATAATAATAATAATAATAATAATAATAATAAGTCAGCAGCATTACTATTATTATTATTGCTATTACTGTAATTATGACT
>NC_087221.1:25170307-25177807 GCF_015104395.2 Macrobrachium nipponense
TGAAAAAGAAAGAGAAAAAATGGATATGTATCAAGACATGAAAACAAAAATAAGAAGGATATGAGATATGCCAGTGGACGTTGCACCCATAATCATAGGAACACTAGGCACGATCCCAAGATCCATGAAAAGGAACCTGGGAAAACTAGAGGCTGGAGTAGCTCCAGGATTCATGCAGAATAGTGTGCTACTAGTAAGAAAAGTGGTGGACTCCTAAGCAGACAGGAACCCCACATTATAAAAACCACCCAATCGAATAGGATGACCGTGATAGACAAAAAAATAAGTAAACAAAAATAATAATAATAATAATAATAATACTAATTATTATTATTATTATTATTATTATTATTATTATTATTATTATTATTATTATTATTATTATTATTATTATTATTATTATTATTATTATTATTTTAAAACTGGGGTAGTTCTATTGAGGAAGAAAACAAGCAATCTATTACAACAGAGGTACAACGATTCTAAGTGAAATATGGTGCTGCTCATCCGTGGACTTTTTCATCTGCAGACGATAATCTTCATTGGTCTAGCTCTAATCTTAAAATTAACTACAGCGTTCAAATGAATTAAGTAAGTAAGTAAAAACTTATTAAATAAATATCCATTTTTATTTCTTGATTATGCTTATTTCAATATCCTAATTCATTTTACGCCGAGAGATATCTTACGACGATTTGCTCCAAAAGTAGTATAAGTTCACTATATATATGTGTATATATATGAATACTTATCACATCACCGTGATTCATATAAATCTTTCGAGCTACAAATGTCCTTTAATATCTAATTCGCACTACCTCGGAATTGATATATTTTCGTATATGTACCGAAGGGGAATTTTTAGTTCATAATAATTTCGTCCCCCCATGGGATCGAACCACCGTCCAGTGGACGGGAAACAAAATCAGAAACGGACAGTGACGCTATCGAGTCGGCCAGCAGAAAGGCTATAAGTTTATATCGATTCTGACCATTACAAATCACCGTCGATCTCGGTGTTTTCGTAATTAGAATCGATATGAAACCCCCTCAACCATGCTAGCCGATTCGAACGTTTGACCAACGTAGCCTTGTTATGAATACTTATCACATCATATAAATCATTCGAGCTACAAATGTCCTTTAATATCTAATTCGCTTCACCTCGGAATTGATATATTTTCATATATGTACCGAAGGGGAATTTTTAGTTGATAATAATTTCTTCCCCCCATGGGATCGAACCACTTATAGCCTCTCTGCTGGCAGACTCGATAACGTCACTGTCCGCTTCTGATTTCGTTTCCCGTCCACTGGACCTAAAAATTCCCCTTCGGTACAAATATGAAAATATATCAATTCCGAGGTAGACCGAATTAGATATTAAAGGACATTTGTAGCTCGAACGGTGTATATATATATATATATATATATATAATATATATATATATAATATATATATATAATAAGTCATATCACATTTCCGTGATTCATATACATATATCGAGCTACAATGTCCTTTAATATCTAATTCGCTCTACCTCGGAATTAATATATTTTTCATATATGCTTAACCGAAGGGGAATTTTTTCTCGATAATAGATTTGCCTGGACCAGGGCGCGAACCTATGGATCCTTTCAAACCCAGGAACGTCAGTGAAGCTTTTACCTACTACACCACCGCGAGAGGTGGTGTAGTAGGTAAAAGCTTCACTGACGTTCCTGGGTTTGAAAGGATCCATAGGTTCGCGCCCTGGTCCAGGCAAATCTATTATCGAGAAAAAATTCCCCTTCGGTTAAGCATATATGAAAAATATATTAATTCCGAGGTAGAGCGAATTAGATATTAAAGGACATTGTAGCTCGACTATAGATATATATATATATATATATATATATATATATATATATATAAATACATAATGAATGTTACCTATCTAGATTTACCATTCATTTTCTCGTTCTTGTTCTTGTTCTTCTTGAATTCCATCTGCTTCTCTTTTCCACTCGTCCTTTGAATTAATACAACGTGATTCGCCACCACAAAAAAAATCCGAATATTAGTTCCACCCTTCCCTGTAAGGACATCCCTTGCAATGGATTCATTCGGGACCATCACTCACTAGATCCTGTCAGCCATAAAAGAAGGCAGAGCGCTGGATAAAGCTCCCTGATGGAAGATACAAGAAGAAGAAGAAGAAGAAGGAGAGAGATAGATAGAGGGATAGACAGATAGATGAAAATAAAGAAATCATATCTCGATCCAGTCCCGGTCACGTATCAAGAGATTTTTCTGAGGTCGATTTATAATTTATTCATACTCCTGATTTTGTACCTTATGAATTGCCGCTTCCAGTACTACTTATTTTGGCTCATCTTTCCATCCCATTTTCTCTCCTCCTCCTCCTCCTCCTCCTCCTCCTCCTCCGTTTCCTCACTCGCTCCCGTTTTTTTAGCCTCGTCGTATGCGAGAGCATCAGTAATACGAGAAGACGGTCTCCTCTTTTATGATATGAAAAGGCCTCAACATATTGCGGCGTTTTTGTTGTTGCCAGAATCCGAGAGCCCGGTGAATAAGCACGCGCCGGGAAGAAGAAATTCCAATATGTTTGTTTAGACGTTTTCGTTTTGCGTAGGAACAGCGTTAGTCACTCTTTTTTGTCGGCGTTTTTGCCTCTTCAGTTACAGGTGCTTGGCTCCTGTTTTCCTTTTTTTTTTAAACTTGTAAATGTATGTAAGTGTACGCACACGATTCAGTAACTGGTGTATAAATGGAGCAGGGACTAGTGCGTTGCTTTTAGTTTTAAGTCCTCTCGTTTTATGAGAAACAGCTACATGTGTGTGTGTGTGTGTTTGTGTGTGTGTGTGCTATGAGCGAGGGAGACGAACTGACACATTACATTTGGGTGGTGGGTAACTCCACCCTTGACCCTCACTAAACTCGCTGTACTTCACCACAGTCAACTAACCTCTAGGTACTTAGTCACAACTTAAGTGAATAAAGCATAATGGATTTTGTTTTCAAGAAACGGACCCAAAGACGTTTCCGATTGTCACAGAGTAATTAAATTTCTTTTTGTTCCTTGCCTCCTTCAATACGTTTCATTTCTGAGAACAGAGTAAATCCGAAAGGAACATAAATGACCAAAGGAATTCTCTTCTGACATACACATTGGACACGCTATTCTGTTATATAAAAATGAAAATAATATTAAGTGGTTGAACCTTAGACCATTATGACTCGATCGAAGACTAATCTAGAATGTTAAACTGAACAAAAACTATCCACAGCCCGACCGTACAATATCTCCACTTATAAAACTATTATTCCAACTGAGCGGTCCTGCCCCTGCACAAAAACCAACGGAAGAGAGTCATCTATTCCGAAGCAATAGTAATATCAGGCCAAACTATTCATTCCCAGTTCCCGACAGACCAGAAAAGCCCACGGGGTTGTCACAATATATTAGCGTTAATGGCTTTTGTTGGCCTCAAATGGGCTAAAAACTCCGGGAATCTGGCGAAGTGATAAATTCTCTCATTTCATAGGAAGAGGTAAGGGGATCTTTTCTCGAGCGGCGCTCATTCGTCTTCCCAGTTACCCAGAATTCATTCTTTCTTCGTCTTTCCAGTTACCCAGAATTCATTCTTTCTTCGTCTTCCCAGTGTTCCCAGTCTTCTTACTTGGAATAGAATGGAATACAGAGTTTATGCCAAAGGCCAAGCACTGGGACCTATGAGGTCATTTAGTGCTGGAAAGGAAATTGAGAGCAGGTAAGTTGAAAAGTCTATCAGGAAGAAAACGTCGCAGTTACACTGAAATATTGCTAGGAGAAGGTGGATTTCATAAGAAGAAATATAATATGAATGGAGGTACAGTAAAAGGAATGAAAGGGGTGCAGTTAGGAGTCTTCCCTCGTAAGCAATTGCGTAGAGTAATGCCCTCTGGTCACGGTCACTTTTCCTCCGCCGGGCATGCAGCGCCGTTAGGGGCTTTTTCGGGGGAAACAAGGAGGAGAGATATGAGACCAGACGTAGGGGGGGTGGGGGAATTTCATTCGCACTGGGAACGTGTTTAGGTTTTTTGGATGCTCTCTCTCTCTCTCTCCTCTCTCTCTCTCTCTCTCTCTCTCTCGCAGAAGTAGAACAGCTTTCAGGTCACACCTACATATCTAGTATTCGTTCCCCGATCGAGAAAGGAGATTTGGGTAGTGCGTGACCCGAGAGAGAGAGAGAGAGAGAGAGAGAGAGAGATAACCCATCAGTACTCTGTCAAAATGTATACCGCCATATAATTGAAACTAAAACCACTCTCTTTATATTTTAGATTTATGAGAATAAAATCTTTCTTTAGAAATGTCTCTGCGTTTAAAAGTGAAAAAGGCTATGACAAAATACTGTATTTTATATCCGAATGTTATACGCGGTGATATTTTGATAATTTAAGATTCATTTACCTACCTAACATACAAGCAGATTTTTAAAAATCAAATGGTCTACTCTGTAACCAAATATTTTACAGAATTATATTTTTAGAAACATTTAACTTCCGAGTGTAAAAACATATTGCTATTATTCACATGGGATATTTTATACTCGAATATATTTTACAGCTGAATATTTTACAAAGTGATATTTTTAGAAACATTCAAGTTCCGAACATACAAACACATAATATTCAAAATCACATGGTGTATTGTATACCCGATTATTTTACAAAATGATGTTTTAAGAAACTTCCAACTTCCGAGCGTAGATAAGTAAGTGTAATAAAGGGAGTATATTAGAGTCTGTCCTGAGCTTTTTCGGGTAACCAAAACAATAACTTATACAAATAACATAGCAACAACAACAACAACAACAAGGTAGTTTGCAGGCTTACTCCCCGAGTAAGCGAAAACGTAAACGAATTAGTACGATTTTTGCCACGCTAAATTACTCACGTTTCCCAGTGACCTTGAATCTAATTTGAGTGGGAGTGAGTGCGCGCGTGCACGCATGAGTTTGTGTGTACGTCATAAAAAACTTACCGGTATACCTGACGCTCCATTCACTCTTAGTGTTACTATAATAAGACTTCCTTAGTTAACGAAACATCTTTTTAATGATGATTAGTAATTATTTGTCGAGCCCCTAATTAGGTCCGAACTGCAAGCGGTCCCCATATAATTAGGCCGCATGCCCCATTATCATTACCTCCTAAATTACGACCACATAATCTCGTTTTTACCTTATCCTCTAAGCCTCGTATCTTTTATTCATACCGAATTCATCGAATTTACTATCTCTCGACACTAATTCACGAGGCCAAAAAAATATACACTAGTATTTCGAAAAAATATATATCTCCAGACGAAAATATACATTTAGACGAAGAATATACATCTAGAAGAAAAATATAGTATCAGTAAAATTTTCAGAAAAAAATACGCAATAATATTTCGACAAAAAAAAACCAAAAAAAAAAAAATATACATTTAGACGAAAAATATACACTACCATTTCGAAAAAAGTATGTACTAATATTTTGACGAACAAATGTACACTACATTTCGAAAACAATATAGTACTTTAACATTTCGACAATAATATAAACTAAAGGTTCGACAAAACTATGCACTAAATTTTCGACAAAAAATTTACACTAAAACATACACTATTTCGACAAAAACATGCACTAACACTTCGACAAAAAAAAAAAAAAGATAAACTAAACTTTCGACAAGATAAACTAAACTTTCGACAAGAAAATATACGTACAGTGAATTTCGAAAAATATACATTAAAATCTCAACAGACATTAGACTAACACTTCGACAAAAAAAAAAAAAAAAATGTATACTAATATATCGACATAAAATATACACTAACATATCGACAAAAAAAATATACACTAATATTTCGGAAAAAAAAAAATGTACACTACCATTTCTTATGTTAATTTCGAGCTGCATTCGACGCTGGTGTTGAATGTCATTTGTAGTTCGGCTGTTTTCCCGCTGTTTATCCAAGCAAAACACCGAAAAACAAAATTCACACGGTTGGGCGACACCTTGTTTTCATTATAAACACGCTGGCTATGGGAGTGTTAAGGTTTCTCGGGAAGTCTAAATACGTCACGTTTCTATTTGCATGTCTGCTTCTTCCGGCTAAACATAATATATTAATTTTCAAATATTCGGGTATAAACTACATCGTATGATCTTTTAAAAATTATGTTTGTAAAATTTTCGGGTATAAAATATATATAATTTTTTATCATCTACTTGTAGAATATTCTGGTATAAAATATATCGTGTGATTTACAAATATATATATCTGCAAAATATATCTATTGTTAAATGTATTTATTTGTAAAATATTCTGGTATAAAATATCCCATATGATTTATAGAATATATGTTTGTTTACTGAAAGAAAAATATTTCTTGAAATATCACTTTATAATATTCGGGTATAAAAAAAATTTTATGATCTTTTAATACAATAATCTCTTTGAAAAATATTCTGGTATAAAATAACCCATGTGATTTAAAGGAAATATGTTTGTACAACAAAAGAAAAATGTTTCTTAAAAATATCACTTCAAAATATTCGGGTATAAAAAGCATCGTAAGATCTCTAAAAATATCTATTTGTAAAATATTCTGGTATAAAATACACACTTCGTGATTTAGATATGTTTGTATACGGAGAGCAAATTATTTCTTAAAATATCACTGTTAACGCATTCGCCTACAAAAATTATCTACTTGCAAAATATTCTCGTATAATTACACCACGTGATTTAAATAAAATATTTTTGTATACCAAAAGTAAAACATTTCTTAAAATATCCATTTACAATATTCGGGTATACAATACACCATGTGATTTTAAATATTATCTGTTTGTATGCTCGAAACTTAAATGTTTCTAAAAATATCGCATTGTAAAATATTCGAGTATAAAATACCCCATGTGAATAAATACAATATGTTTTTTTTAAACTTCGAAGTTAAATGTTTCTAAAAATATAATTCTGTAAAATACTTGGTTAAAATCTGCTTGTATGTTAGGTAAGTAAAGGAATCTTAAATTGTCAAAATATCACTGCGTAAAGCATTCGGATATAAAATATACCAAGTGACAAAAAATTAAATCAAGTCATATCCGGAAGAAAAATATTTATTGAACATCGACCTGTAAAATACCATGTATAAAATACATCTTGCGATTTTAAGAAAACAATGTTGCTTTGAATATATATATACTATATATATATATATACTATATATATATATATATATATATATATATATATATATATATATATCTATATATATATATATACATGTATATATATATATATATATATATATATATATATAGATAGATAGATATATATATACATATGTGTGCATGCATAATAATAATATATATATATATATATATATAGGATATATATATATATATATATATATATATATATATATACTATATATACGTATATATATATATA
>NC_087221.1:25190307-25192807 GCF_015104395.2 Macrobrachium nipponense
TCGATAAGACAATGGCAAAATAAATATACGTACGTATGAATATTTGCAACGACATACTCTCACATACCAATATATATATATATATATATATATATATATATATATATATATATATATATATATATACACACATACATGCATACATGCATACACAATACATATATATATATATATATATATATATATATATATATATATATATATATATATATATATATATAGATAGATAGATAGATAGATAGATAGATAGATAGACAGAGAGATAGATATAATCGTGAAGATAATAACAATTAATTCCATAATATGTAGCGTCAAAAAAAATAAATCAGCATACCTACACCAATCGAATTCACCTGGATGTAAGGAAACGTCCATAAAAGGAGGAGAAGAAGAAAAAAGGAAACGCATGCACGCAGCCTTGCTCGCGAGCAAAGAAAGAAAAATCGCAAACAAAACAAACACAGCCCGCTACTCAAGTGACTGCAGATATAAACAAACACGTTCAGGGGATTGTGAATTAGAATATACGAGACAGGGAAGAAGTGGTGAGCATTCGGACCATTACAAGAAGAATTTTTATTCTTTGTTTGTATGTTTTTTGTTTATTTCCTTTTATATATTTTCCTGTGTGTGGGGGGGAGGGGGTGGGCTTAAGATAAACGAATGGTTCATAGAAGACGGGATTAATGAAGTGAAAATATGTACGTATTTAAGCTTGAAGTCTGAATGCTGTTAGAGATACTAAGTATACTAGATACATCTGCTCGATGCATTGCCAATAATACAAGTCCATTCGAGAGTCTGCATTTATATATATATATATATATATATATATATATATATATATATATAATCTATATATATATATATATATATATATATGTATATATATACATACATATATTTATATATATATATATATATATATATATATATATATATATATATATGTGCGTGTGTGTGTGTGTGTGTATATACATACACACACACATATTTATATATCTATATATATATATACCATAGATATATATTATATATATATGTTATATATATATAGCTCGAGTGTAATTATATATTATATAATAATATATAGGTATGTATGATATATGTATGTATGTATATATATATATATATATATTACTTCTAGGGCACAATTTTTCACGGATACAACATTCATTGAATAGAATGGCTTTTTCACTGTTTACCAGCTTTTTTGAAATTGATTCATATTTTCTAATTATTTTCTTCACTTCATTGTTCAGGTTACTAATGGACACATAATGGGGTTCTTCCATTTACTCCAGTATTTTTACAAAAACGCGACAGCTGTTTCGTCAACCTATACGTATTGACGTTATCAAGCGTACTGATACAAATATGTTGTTGTTTTTAAGATTAAGCTGGTTGTGCCAGCACGGGCTCTTGCTCACAGAGCAGCCCGTAAGATACAAATATGAGCCTACATGCGTTTTGTGACGTCATGAGGACGGAAAGGTAGTACAATTGCCAGATACCTAGTTTTAAATATTTGCAAAAGACTATAGTGAAACATAAAATAAGAAAAATAAATAATATGTTAACAGAAATTTATATCAAAGTTGAAAGTAAGTTATTATATACAAATTTTACATAATATATATTAATTACATATATGTTTAATTAACAAAATGTCAGTGTGCGCTCCTGTCCGCGTGTGGTGGTGGTCTTGTTCCACGCGGTTGAAGGGCTGCCCTCCTACACAAGGGCAAAGATCGGTCTGCCTCGCGTTGGATGTTAAGGTTTGGGCGTTGCATGGCGATGCTGACGGCTTCTGATATCAATAAACGATTGTAGTTGCCTTCCTTGTGTATTATTTTGGTGTGTGAGAAAGTTCTGTACAGATGGTTTTTTATTGTGGGTATCCACAAGTGCTGGTGAATAGCACCTTGGTTTCTGTGGGCCTGCATGCGACGTTTGAGTGTAGTGGTTGTGTGTCCGATATAGCATTTTTGGGGGACTGACATTGCTCGTCAGCACAGACAAACTTGTATACAATATCAGATTCAACCTCTTTCTCCGTCGATGGAGCCGTACTATTTTTCATTACCAGTGAGGCCGTAAGGTTTGGCTTGCAGTAAATTCTTGCTGTTATTTTGTCATATGGTGCTAGGGGGGTGGTTCCTCTTCGCAGTATACCAAGGAGGGCTTTCCTTTCGTCTTCGTGGTGTTTGTTGTATGGTATATCACTATTTCTTTGTCTTTGTCTTGAGTGTTGTCCCTCGGGGTCGGGTTATGGAAAGCCTCTAATCTCTTTTTGACAACTTGCTGGATCATGTCATCTGGGTAGCCGTTATTTGTGAGCAGCTGTTGAACTCTGTTAATTTCTTCGTTCGTCGCTTTCCACGTCGAACAGTGTGTTAAGGCACGTTTTATGTATGCATTTACCACAGACCGTTTATATGCATCAGGGCATTCTCCTCTAGCATTTAAGCATCTCCCAGCATCTGTCTTTTTAGTGTAT
>NC_087221.1:25197807-25202807 GCF_015104395.2 Macrobrachium nipponense
TCGTTGTTTGGTCTTACGTTTGGTTTCCATGTTCTTATGTACTGGCTTCCCATTTTCCTTTATCAAAATGTTTATTATTTTTGTGTGTTTTTTTTTTTTTACTTTGACTAACCTCCTGTTTGTTTGCCTTTTATAGTTTATTTCTTTTATTTACTTTTCATTCACGAACAGTCTACTGGGAAAAATATGCAACGTTTGTTTTCTTATTAGGTCTGTTTTCTTTTCCCCATACTATTATTTACTATATTTATTCGTATTATTTATTCATCACTGCCATTTTAGAAGAGCATAAAATTTAAAGGAGAAGGTCTGACATAACCAGTAGAAAGGCAAGTAATCAGGTACAAATTACAACTGATAAAAAACTGTCAATATTCAGTTACTTTCACTCTTGTATTTCTGGTTAATTATTATGAATCCCATATTCGTTTACTTTTCGCTACAGAAGTTTGACATACTGAAGAAAGCATAAAACAAAATATTTTAAGTATAGGCTAGCCTTATATTATCAAATATAATTACAAAGTAAAAAGAGACAAATTAACAATTAGCAATTGGAAAATATATAAAATACTCACATGCACACACACGCACACTCACACACACACACACACACACACATATATATAATATATTAGAATATATTATATTATATATATATATTATCTATATAACTAAAAGGTTGGTTTTGTATGTATGTATTCATGTGTGCATGTGCCAACATAACTCTGAAAAGCACTGAGCAATTTCAACCAAACTAAGTATACATATGACTTTCTATCTAGAAATCAGCACTGTGGGGGTAAAGACATCACTAGCGCCAAAGGCCCCCAAAGGGGGTGGGGGTGGGAAGAGCTTCCCCGAAACGGGGCTGGTTCTGCCCGTAGACTTAATAACTAAATAAACTTTACGACTTTCTCATACCTAATTTTGGTATACATAAATTGACTTATTATCTGGAAAAAGCATACTGGGTGGGTAAGACATCAATGTCAGCAAAGAGGGGTAGGGGTTGGGAAGGTGGGTGACAGACAGAGTGTGAGAGGGGAGAGGAAGTGAGATAGAGAGTAGAGGCATAGATTCAGAGAGAGAGAGAGAGAGAGAGAGAGAGAGAGTTTATCGGTTGGCATTCAGAGTTATCTCAGGCGGCACCGGGTTGGTCAGGCTAGTATATATATATATATATATATATATATAATATATATATATATATATATATATATTATATATATATATATAATATATATATATATATATATATATATATATATATATATATATAGCGAATTCCATTGTCAAGGAGTTAACTCCTTGACAATGTCTGAGTAAAGACAAAAGCGCTTGGATTTCTGACTATCATTTTCCTGTGGAATTCGCTTATTTATGAAGTCACGTGCATCTACTGTGATTTTTTAAGCATATATATATATATATATATATATATATATATATATATATATATATATACATATATATATGTGTGTGTGTGTGTGTGTGTGTGTATTTTTGTATGTGCACACGTGCTCTTTTACGTGCATATGAGATCCATGTAACACAACGGTGCGTCACATTGCCACAATCTCGTGAAGAAATAAAATAACGTGGCTTGAGAGTAAAATCATTACAGGAGATCTACATAATGGGTGAAAACCCATCGTACTTCGTTAATTACACCAACTTTCCCTATAAAGGGATCGGGGATAATGCAAGTAATCGTTAATTATCCTCGTGTTATTAATCTCTCTCTTTCGGAGTGTCACTGAAGACGGGAAACTTACGAAGACTTGAACAAGAGGGAACACAGTTCCGTGCAATGATCGGATTCAATATTCTAGACGTCATTTATCAGACGGTTATGAAGTTATAGACTTTCAAACAACACTAACAACAGGTACAACCATTTAAACAAGGAGATAACACATGAACTACAACTCCAACCAACAACAACAACAACCATTTAATCTTGGAGATAAGTCTTCAAACTACAACAATGACGAATGCAAGCAGAACAACATTCATAATTAATATTCTTCTATTTCAACCATTAATCTATTTAGATTAACGGTCGGTACTCTCGTTTTGGGATGGAATACATCGGTTACATTTTGTACTGGTACAATCAATTACAGCACTGATACATAACATCATTGTACAGAAACAAGACGAAAGAAAAGTTATTAATTTGGAAATAACTCTAATTTTCCTATGTCAACACTTTTCTGAATTCCAATCCTTTTCATTCAAAAGATGTAGTCACATATTATTATATCAAAACATAACAGCATTATGGCATCCATAGGAATCTCATATAAGATTCTCATAATTTCGTTCACTTGCGTTTCTTACGACAACTGATAAATCCATAATCAATGGTGGGCGGCGTTTTCCTTATTAAATAAAGCCTGCTAACAAAGAGACATACAAACTCTCAAACAGGTAACCATATAAAGCAACTGGGAAAAAAAAATCCATCCTTTGACAACAACATAAAAAATGATTCGGGATACAACAACTCCACCGCCTGGAAATACACAATAAGAACTACTAAGCAAGCTGTTTGACTCTCGGGTTCACATCTTGAACTTAGTAACTGCCACGTGAAGCCTGGTATGCACAATGACGATGCAAGCACAGAGGCATCGTGTCAATTGACTCTCGAGAGTAGTATTAGTAATTTTATCAATCACTCAACGTGACGTGCATAAAATGAGCATAGGTTTCAAGCTGTCGAGAGCACTGCCCAAATCACTACCTATAAAATAAGCGGAGACTTCAAGGTCTCGACAGCTGTACACGAAGTAATATCTGTAAAACAAGCAGAGGATTCAAGACCTATTGAGATATATATATATATATATATATATATATATATATATATATATATATATATATACTATATATATATATATATGTATATGTATGTATGTATATATTAGAAAGGAGCTCTCCAGTACAGGATTTAAAATAATGTCTACAAAATAAACATAGGTTTCACAAACTTCCCGAGAGCGGCACTCCATTTGGTATGCAATATTTATTCGCTACTGGCCTTTAGCTTCTGGTTATAGGGAGATACAGAATAAAGCGAGTCGCCTAACCAAGGGAGGACTAAGTGTCAATCAAAGAAAATGGATGCTGCTGAAGAGAGCAGAAGTAGAAAATCCAGATCGACAACCGCCAACATCCTGTATTTAAATATTTCATTCCACCTTTTGCAGCACAAATGGACTGATTTCTCGTTTTTATTTCAGCATTCCAAATGGACTCTCAATAGCACTAATGCTCGCCAAGGCCTACGTGGTCAGAGGAATAACCAATGCTTTAGCCACCTACCGTGAATGATTGAGGAATTCTCTCTTGGTTGCCACAACACGAGGGAAAATTAATTTTTCCCAGAATCTCTTGCACGTTGGACATTCGATATGTTATTCATTGAAAGTATTTCGGATTGAAACTTTTAGGCTTCGAGGAGGCATGATTTTCGATGACTTGGACGTCGCCGCCAATTATCATAAATTTATTTCTTGTTCTTTCTCTTGTTCTTTCCTGAGGGCACGCTCGCTTGCGCGCGCACATACGCAATATTATATATATATATATATATATAATATATATATATATATATATATATATATATATTATATATATTATATATTATATATACATATATAATACATATATATACATATATATATATATATATAATATATATATATATATATATATAGAGATGAGAGAGGAGAGAGAGAGAGAGAGAGAGAGAGAAGAGAGAGAGAGCTTGCCAACTGCGAGCATGCAAGCAAACAGAATTAACCTTCTTAATGCTCCTTCCCATCGCCTCCACCCCAAAGCCACACACACACACACACACACACACATACACACACACAACCCCACCCCCCTCCACCCCCACCCGGAACCCGCCATCCCCTACCACATGTATACTCTCGGGTACCGGTATTTACTGATTTCTGTGCACGAGGTAAACATCTTTTTCCCGTGTCGGGGTTTTTAAAAACAAAACGATGATAATATAATTCCATCCTCCATTATCACTCCATTTCATAAATGAACAGAATCATAACCGATCAATTTCCATGATGCGTACAATTGCTCTCCTAAAAAAACATTTTAAGAAAATAATAATAACGTTACAGATTCGCGGAAATTTGCAGACGAGGGGGAAAACACAAACAGATAAATAAAGAGAGGAAGATGGATAATAACTTGAAAGACCGGGGGTGAAAACAAAAAGGTAAAAAGAAAAAAAAAAAAGAAAACGTCTGGAAAGTGCAAGCTTAACCGAGTGTGTAATTGGGGTCTTGGGATGGATTCATTAAATACCCGCATATTTTTTCTTGTTGGCCGATTCGCTGTGAAATCGCCAATTAATGACAGTTCATTGCGACGTAATTAAAAAGGGCAGGAGAAGCGGAAAAGGAGGTTGCCAAGTCACATTTGATGGATATGATCTTGTTATTCAATTCAATTTGCGTTGGTTATTTTTTGTGTTTTTTTTTTTTATCTTATCAGTATTAAAGGAGTTTATTTGAGTAAACTACCAAGAATTAAGACGGTTTACGTCGAATTATTTTATTATAAAATTAAAATGCTTTTTTCAAACACACATATTCAGAGTTAACAAACCACAAAAATGGTTGACAAAGATCGTTGTTGTTAGAAGAAATAGTTTCATTTGCGTCGCATTTAAAGAATTTGTTATCAATTCCACACTGAAATGGATATTATATTACGCAGACATTTCCATAAACTGCAGAGTATTAATATGGCTGAAGTTGACTTTTTTTTTCTAGGAAGTAAGAGGCTTATTGATATAAAATCTAGAGTATCAAAATAGTTTGAATATTCTTAATGATATCCAAATTAAAATCAATTCAAAAGTGTTTTCGAATCATTAGCCGACATAAAATAAATTGAATTGGCTAAATTTATATTCTGCTGTTTTCAATTGCCAGGTGATCGTGATACTTGGTTAACAC
>NC_087221.1:25212807-25230307 GCF_015104395.2 Macrobrachium nipponense
GTTTGTTTGTTTGTGTGGTGTTTTTACGCTGCATGGAACCAGTGGTTATTCAGCAACGGGACCAACGGCTTTACGTGACTTCCGAACCACGTCCAGAGTTAACTACTATCACCAGAAATACACATCTCTCACTCCTATGGAATGCCCGAGAATCGAACTCGCGGCCACCAAGGTGGCACGCCAACACCATAACGACCACGCTACTGAGGAGCTCCCTAACCATGTTGAAAGAGAGACAGACGTGCAAAGACAAAAACAAACCAAAAACGTGACCAATTTCGCTAATTATAATCATTATGATATATGTATAGAAAGAAGTGACTTAGGTTTTCCTGCTTCATCATTAAGACCCGTTTCCTCATGCTGCATAATCCAGCACTTTCTATCGTGACAAGGAACGGAAAAGGACAAAATAAAACCACAGCCCAAAAATACTCTTCTTCGGGAAGACGTCCGGTCGACCCAAGTAGGACAAATGAGTGTCCATATACCATTAGGCACAAGAGGAAACATTTCACATTTATAAAGATTGCTCACGGGTCATTTGCGCCATTGACAGAAACCACTTTTAAGGAAGCTACCTCTCTCTCTCTCTCTCTCTCTCTCTCTCTCTCTCTCTCTCTCTCTCTCTCCAAAAGCCCTTGGGGTCTCTTTATTACGGGATTTGGTCCCTCTTCCTATCCATTTTTTTTTTCCCTTTTTTTTATTTTGCTCCAAAAGCCATCGTAGTCTCTCTATTACGATGTCTGGCCCCCGCCTCTCTCTCTCTCTCTCTCTCTCTCTCTCTCTCTCTCTCTCTCTCTCTCTCTGTTTTTCAAAACCTTTTTCTCATCCGAAAAGTCCTGACGGTCTCCTAATTCACTAAAAGTATTTCTGCCCTGAGGTTCTCCTCTTGAACACATTTCAAAATCCCGGAAATGAACGAGCCGTGTTCAACTGGCTGAGAATTATTTATGGATCAGATAAAGTCAGCTTTCTGCGAGCACACGCTGATATAGAATATCTCAAAGGATATTTCAACTTCCAGCTACTTCAAAGAATAAAACATTAAGATATTAACACTTGAAAATATGACACAGAAATGAAGTTTCTGTGAAGTTTAGAACTGGCTTAGAGAACTGTCCAAGATAAAAAGATTTGAATACCTTGAAGTCAGGTACAGTTTTAATTAATCTGGTTTCACAAAAATGAACTAAAGCTCTGTATAACTTCGTAGAACCCTCAGAAATTTACAAAAAAGAGGGTGGGTACAGTTAGGATAAATTCCAAATGCTATCCTGTTTTCATGTATGTTAACAAATTTGTAAGTTTTAAATACAAAGAATATCTCTCTCTCTCTCTCTCTCTCTCTCTCCTCTCTCTCCTCGTCTCTCTCTCTCTCTGTATATATATCTATATATATATACATATATATATATATACTATATATAGATATATTATATAGATATATATATCTAATTATATACATATATATATATATGTATATATATATATATATATATATGTATTAATGATATATATATATATATAGTATATATATATATATATATATATATATATATATATATATATATATATTATATATATATATATATATCAGTTCGTTTAATAAATGATAGAGACGAAGCGAAGAAATATATACAGAAATCTGTATTCAAGTCGACTATATTCAATCAATCTATTGATCTGTTTCTTAGTACACTTTAAAAATAACATGTACAGTTATTGAAAATAGATAATGATATGAAAATGTGATTTGGACATGACCAAAAAAAATGCACGGAATACTCTTTTTTTTATTTTCTTATTTCAGGATATTTCTGTTCATGCCAATTTATTCTTATTTCAAGGTTCAGGTCTAGAAGATGAATATTTTCCTTTGCTAAATCATTTATCCTAGATTAGCAAGAGGCTATCGTTTCGTTGATCGGCAATTTAGCCAGGGAAAACTAAGACTGACAGGAATAAATTTATATAAGATGCACAAATAAATTCCCTTTGTTTATTTCCCACTCAAGATAATATGCGTCCCCTCTTTTCCAGCAAGGACGTAGTATTATCTCTCCCTAACTGTCCAAATCTCGCCCGTTTCCGAAAAGCGTTCCGAATTCCGTCCGTTCCGCCCATTACCAAGTGAGAGTATTGTTAAGCTGAAGAAATTAACATAATGGCAGTGAATAACGCCGATTCCTCTCATTCCCCGAGGGACATACCAGTTCCCCTCCTCCCCAGGAATCCCCCAAGACCAACGTAGACAACAACCCCCCAAACCCCGTACTCCACCAACATCCCACGTCCCACCCCTCACCCCCGACATCACATAAAGCATTCGAATGACAATCCTAGGAGATAATTCGGAGACGCTCGCGAGGATTTGGGTCTAAGCTGCTGATTTGTTTCCCCTGCCTTCGCATCAAATACCTGCCTCCTCCTCCCCCTCCTCCTTCTCCTCCTCTTCATAACTTCGAGATTAAGTGAGACGTCCCAAACTGGCTGAACAATAGGGATTATTCCCTCATTCTTTGGATGTTGTGGAACGCATTAAAACTCGATTTAACAAAGGTTCGAGTCTTTCTAATTCCTCTTAAAATAATGCTCCGCTCTTGTTCGGTGTTATTTTTCATGTTCGACGTCATTTGACCTTAATTATCCCCAAAGTAATTTCTATGGGGGGGGGTTAAGTTCGGTGTATCTAACTTCCTTGCTTCTTGATTCATTATAATGGTCGGGAAAAGCAACTGTGAAATTAGAACAAAGGCTGTTCCAATTGCCTTGGTTATACATACATACATATACATATATATATATATATATATATATATATATATATAATATATATATATATATATCATTCGAGCTACAAATGTCCTTTAATATCTAATTCGCTCTACCTCGGAATTGACATATTTTCATATATGTACCGAGGGGGATATATGAAAATATATCAATTCCGAGGTAGAGCGAATTAGATATTAAAGGACATTTGTAGCTCGAATGATTTATATGAATCGCGGTGATGTGATAAATATTATATATATATATATATATATATATATATATATATATATATATATATATATATATATATATATACATGCAACAAATCACTGTAGACGTGTGATGATCATATATGCATACAGCCAGGAGAAAGGAGAAATGAAATGACTTGAACCGAGCGCTTTCATGTATTTCTACACCTCATCAGGGTTCAGGTACAAGTGTATAAAAAACAAATACAGAGTCACAAGAAGACTTCATGGCAAGACAAATGATGCTAAAAAAACAAGCAACGCTAACAACTACCAGACAGTCCTAATACTTAATAGCCTACTTGTTTTAGAATACCCTTCGTTAAAATTTCATCAACTTTGTACAAACCTAGGCTGATATTCAATAAATTATCACAGTCTTGTTTAATTATACATGATTCTATTATATTTCTTTTCACTAAATCTCTGCAAAACATAATTTCTTTGGAGTCTGTCCAGTTAATGCCTTGATCACTATTATTCATATGTACAAATAATGCATTTGACATATTACCAATTCTTACATTATCTTTGTGCTGTTTTATTCGAACTGCCAATGTCTTTCCAAAATGTCCTACGTAGGTTTTATTACAATTTTTACACGGAATCTTATAAATACAACCTGTTCCATTTCCAGGTGAATTTCTGATCAGCAAGTTTCTAATAGTTCCTAGCGTTTTGAACACAAAATTAATACCTAGTGGTTTGAGGTACCCAAAAAAGTTTTTATTGAAAACACCTTTTGTAAGGCATGAAAAACGTTTTATGGATTGATAAAAACTGAAAAGTTCGAAAACAAAACCCTTTTAGTGCTTCCTTTTTATACTTGCTTTAATAACATCCCGAGACAATTCAAACCACTAGGTATTAATGTTGTGTTCAAAACGCTAGGAACTATTACAAACTTGCTGATCAGAAATTCACCTGGAAATGGAACAGGTTGTATTTATAAGATTCCCTGGTGAGGTGTAGAAATACATGAAAGCGCTCGCTTTAGGTCATTTCATTGCACCCTTCTCCTGGCTGTATGCCTTTCTATATTATATTATATATATATATATATATATATATATATATATTATATATATATATATGACGTATATTTATTAGCCTGGAAAAGCGACGCCCAAGCCTTAGAATAAAATCATATCAAAACAAATGCAATAATAATAACAATAATAATAACGACAACCACCATCTACCTTGAACAGGCATTCCATAATCAACAAAAACCTTGCTCACACCACGATACGTACAACAATGAGAACGTTATTAAAACAAATTTCTCGCATAAAGCAATTCTCATATCGCCTTGACTCTCGCAGCAAAACTGTGGACATTAAGCCAAGATTAATCTTCCGCTGCATAAGCAGCCTTAAATGTCAAGGGTTTGCTGACTGCGGTAAAAGTCCGCTTATGACCACCGAGCCTTTTAGCCTTTCAACTTAAAGTTTTTTTCAGGTTTTTAGCCTGAAAAAAAAAAAAATCAGACCTTTCAGCTTCAAAAAAAAAAAAAAAACGATTCTGAGCCTTTCAACTTTATAAAGGATTTCCATATCAAGTTCTCCCATCTGAATTTTCATTCGGAACAACAATGTTATCCACTCAGCCTGTGCTTTCAAGTTGACAGCAGCTAAAGCTTAGCCGACAACGCCAGAAGAATGAAAAAAGAGAGAGAGGGGAAAAAAATAAAAGAGATTAAACCTTCAAAGTGTAACGTTTCATATCAAATGTTGACATTCTTTTGGCAACCAGAAGGGACTGATGCTATTCCAAACACGATGAACAAAATTTCTTATCAAAGGCTTTTTTTTTTTTTGCTCGGAACTCAATGATTATCATGCTCGCCTGGAGTAGTTTTTTAACTTTCTCTCTCTCTCTCTCTCTCTCTCTCTCTCTCTATTTCTCTTTCTCTCTCTCTCTCTCTCTCTCTCTCTCTCTCTCTCTCTCATTGATATCTGAATTTACTGACACTACCCGCTTGCATTTATTTAAAACTCTGCGTATTAAAAGAAATATTTGCAATTTTTTATGTATATAGATACATATTGCTATGTTATCTATATACATAGCATATGTATATAGATACATGCGTCACTTAATGTTGAAAATGTCAGGTTAATTGAAAAAGATTCTCATCAAAGAACTTCTTAAAGTTTTTAAAATTAGAGCCCAGAAATCAAAGTAACCAATTCGATAACCATACTAGTGAATAAATGTGTAAAAGAATAAGAATATACAGACTGTACACAAACATAAAAAGCAAAAAGTAAAAAAAACATAACACATCGCCACACCATCCTTGTGTAAAGGTACAGATTCCCAAAGGGACACATATTAAGAATGACCATATGAGACATGTAATACTACGAACAAGAGTACAACAAAAACTTATAAAGACAGACACACAAAAAAAACACGGAATTAAAAAAAGTAACAACAAAAGTGTTTACATCTTCGCTTTCGTCTTCCCTTCGTCAGAGCAGCTCCTGCAGAGGGGGAGAACTACACTAAAATTTACTAAGAGGATTTGGGTATAAAAATAGACAGGGGAAAAGAGAGAGAGAGAGAGAGAGAGAGAGAGAGAGAGAGAGAGAGAGAGTTTCTTCCATACACTAAGAAGAGACCAAAACGACAAGGAAATAAAATGTCAGAGAGAGAGAGAGAGAGAGAGAGAGAGAGAGAGATCCTTCAATATACTAAGTAGTGACTGAAAACGAAAAGAAAGAGAGAGAGAGAGAGAGAGAGAGAGAGAGAGAGAGAGAGAGAGATCCTTCAATATACTAAGTAGTGACTGAAACGAAAAGAGAGAGAGAGAGAGAGAGAGAGAGAGAGAGAGAGAGAGAGAGAGAGATCCTTCAATATACTAAAAAGGTTACCAAAACGACGAGAGAGAGAGAGAGAGAGAGAGATCCTTCAATATACTAAAAAAGTGACCAAAACGACAACGAGAGAGAGAGAGAGAGAGAGATACTTCAATATACTAAGAAGTGACCAAAACGAAAAGAAGAGAGAGAGAGAGAGAGAGAGAGAGATATCCTTCAATATACTAAAAGAGTGACCAATACGACAACGAGAGAGAGAGAGAGAGAGAGGGATGAGAGAGAGAGAGAGAGAGAGATACTTCGATATACTAAGAAGTGACCAAAACGAAAAGAAAGAGAGAGAGAGAGGGAAAAAAATGAAGGAGAGAGAGATGGAGGGGGGGGGGGGGGGAAGATGAGAGCGAGAGAAGGAGAGAGAGAGAGAGAGATCCTTCAATATACTAAGTAGTGACCGAAAACGAGAGAGAGAGAGAGAGAGAGAGAGAGAGAGAGAGAGAGAGAGAGAGCTTTCAAGAACGAGAAGAATGGAGCAGCAAATCCCGAAGCTCAATGAGATTCATCGAATCAGCCTTTAAAGGCGGCTCATTTGTATGCAGAAGCCAAAGCTCACTTTAGGCAGAATAATCGAAAGAGACCTAATTTACCAGACTCTAGTGACCTAATTCAACTAAATGCTAGCTTTTCCCCTGTGGAGGCTAATTTTCTCCTTTCTCATTTCCTGTGTTTTTTTTTTAAGCAATTTATTTTTCTGGCCAGAACTGAACGAAGAAAAAATGGACAAACGCACACGTGGTTCTTTTTCCTTTGTTGTTTTTAAGTATTTGCGTTATCAAACTCACCGTTCTTTCTTTATTTTAGATTTCATTTTTATAAGATTTTCCCTCCTCCTCTCGATTTTTCTTTAATTTTCAATTTTTTAAAATATTTATGTTTGGCTTACTCTTTCTTTGTTAATCCACAAACTTCTATCTTAATCTTACCATGAACATTACTTTAAAATTCAACATCGTTTATCGTTTATTTTCAAATGTTAAACTTAATGTCCCATTGGTCTTTTCCAAAAAAATCTATTTAAATAAAAAAAAACTGTAAAAAAATATTATTCTACCGCTTTTCTTATCGTATTAGATCATAAACGTGTCTATCCTAAGGTGGAAACATTTCTCTCTCTCTCTCTCTCTCTCTCTCTCTCTCTCTCTCTCTCTCTCTCTCTCTCTCTCTTTCACCGTATTTTCCATTTCGTCCTTCGTTTTCCAACGTATTTAACTGCAATATTCTTCAAATTATTTTCCTCGCAAACTAATTATCGTATAATTTAATTATTCAAAATTTCTTATTCCCCAAACTATAATAATAATAATAATAATAATAATAATAATAATAATAATAATAATAATAATAATGATAATAATAATAATAATAATAATAATAATAATAATAATAATAATAATAACAATAATAATAATATAATAACGATTTATTACATTATATATTTCTTTTTTATATTATATTACATATATATATATATATATATATATATATATATATATATAATAATATATATGCTTAAAAAAATCACAGTAGATGCACGTGAACTTCATAAATAAGCGAATACCACGGGAAATGATAGACAGGAATCAAGCGCTTTCCCAATGTTCTATTCGCATATATATAATATATATATATATATATATATATATATATATATATATATATATGTAATTATACACAATATATAAATAATAATAACGATTTAATTAGTATATTTTTTTTATATTATATTACATTATTCATTATATATATATATATATATAATATAGATATATATATATATTATATATGCCTTAAATAAATCACAGTAGATTGCACGGGACTTCATAAATAAAGCGAATACCACGGGAAATGAGAGAAAGGAATCCAAGCGCTTTCGTCTTATTCGCTTATATATATATATATATAATTAATTATAATAATAATATTATATATTATATTATATATGTACATTATTACACAATATTAAAAATCTATATGTAGACCGATCGTATATATATAATATATATATAATATTTAAATATATTATAATATTATATTATAATAATATATATATATATAGATATACTATATATAAATAATTACATAAATTTCAAGAAACCAAATACACACAGAATAATTATTTCCTATTTAATACCCGATGTCCCAAAACAATAATGATTTCCTATTTAATACCAGATGTCCATAAAATCAAACGAGCGAATAAGCGCAACAAATAAGCGCATCTTCATTCAATCCTTTCCTCCACAGCAGGAGGAGAGAAGAGGCGAATTGAGGTGGTCAAGAACAACCCTGTTAGTTTCCCCCTTCAAGAACGAATTGTTTGGTGGCAGTCACTTAAAGAACAAAGGGACCTGGCGAAAATCTCATAACACTTTCAAAAGGCCAAATTCCAGGAGAGAGGGGATCTCCCTCACTACATGGAGAGAGAGAGAGAGAGAGAGAGAGAGAGAGAGAGATTCTTCCATATACTAAGAATTTACCGAAACGATAAGAAAATATATTGTCAGAGAGAAAGAGAGAGAGAGACAAAGAGAGAGAGAGACTCCAATTCACTAAGAAGAGACCAAAATGACAATGAAATAAAATTTGTGTATGAGAGAGAGAGAGAGAGAGAGAGAGAGAGAGAGAGAGAGACCTTACCTTACAGACCTTACATCTTGTTCGGGTTGCCCCAGGTCCCTCAGTGTGAGGCACCTCTAATGTCTACCAGAGAGTTGCTAGTGCATCTTCCGGTATATTTTGCATCTTCCAATCTTGGATGGTCTGGGATGCAGTTTAGATATTTATCGAGCTTATTCTTAAACATATCTACATTCACTCCTGATATATTCCTCAGATGAGCTGGCAACGCATTGAATAGACGCTGCATTGTCGATGCTGGTGCGTAGTGGATTAATGTCCTGTGTGCTTTCCTTATTTTTCCTGGTATAGTTTTGGGCACTATTAATCTACCTCTGCTTGCTCTTTCTGATATTTTAGCTCCATGATGTTTTCGGCTATTCCTTCTATCTGTTTCCATGCCTGAATTATCATGTAGCGTTCTCTTCTCCTTTCTAGACTATATAATTTTAAGGATTGTAGTCTTTCCCAGTAGTCAAGATCCTTAACTTCTTCTATTCTAGCTGTAAAGGACCTTTGTACACTCTCTATTTGTGCAATATCCTTTTGATAGTGTGGGTACCATATCATATTGCAATATTCAAGTGGACTACGAACATATGTTTTATAAAGCAATCACGTGTTCACTTTTCTTGTTTTGAAGTGCCGTAATACAAACATTTCCCATTTTTGGCCTTTGCATTTTGCCAATAGAATTGCTATTTGATCATTGCATAACATCTTCCTATTCAACATCACACCAAGATCTTTAACTGCTTCCTTATTTGTGATTGTCTCATTATGAGGTCCCCTATATGCATATAGCTTTCCTTCTCTGTCTCCATAATTTATTGATTCAAATTTATCAGAGTTAAATACCATCCTATTTACCTCTGCCCAATCATATACTTTCTTAAGGTCTCTTTGTAGCGCATTCCTGTCTTCATCACAAGCAATTTCTCTACTTATTCTTGTCATCGGCGAAACTACTCACTACCGAGTCCTTAACATTACTGTCTATATCTGCAATCATAATAACAAACAGTAACGCAGCTAACACCGTACCTTGTGGCACACCGGATATTACCTTAGCTTCATCCGATTTCTCATCGTTTGAAATAACTATCTGTTTTCTGTTGTGCAAAAATTCTTTTAACCATCTTCCTACTTTATCCACTATATTATGTTTTCTAATTTTCTTCGCTAATATATTATGATCTACCTTGTCAAAAGCTTTTGCAAAGTCTAGATAAACCACATCTGTTTCATTTCTGCTTTTCATATTTTTGTATGTTCTCACCATGTTGTCCTATATTAAACAAATTATTTTTTATTAAATGTTTCATAATATTTTTTTTTCATTACCCTGTCATACACTTTCATAATATATGATGTTGGACTTACAGGCCTATAATTACTTGCCTCTACTCTTGATCCACTTTTGAAAGTAGGGGTAATATATGCTAATTTGTGCTCATCATAAATCTTGCCTGTATCTACACTTTGTCTTAATAACATTGCAAGTGGCTTTGCGATAGAATGAACTACTTTCTTTAACAAAATAGCAGGGACACCATCAGGCCCAGCTGCAGCTCCATTTTTAATTTCATTAATAGCTTCAACAATATCAGCTTCATTAATATGTATGTCTGCTAAATATTCACTATTTTCATCCCTTACTTCTGTATAATTATCTTCATTATCAATTCTTGGGGTGAATTCTCTCTTATATCTTTCTGCCAATATGTTGCATATTTCCTTTTTTTCATTCGTTGATCTCCCTTCAATTCTTAGAGGGCCTATTTCTATTCTTCTTTTATTCATCTTTTTGGCATACAAGCACAATATTTTTGGGGTTTTTTTGATATTTACTAGGGTTTTTTCTTCCAAGTCCCGTTTTTTATTTTCTTTTGATTGTATAATCTTTTGTTCTGCGTTTTCTATCTTACTTTTTAGTTCCATCACTTTCCATGCATTTTTTCTTTTGCAAGACCTTTTTTCCACTTTCTGATTTTCTGGAACAAGATCCTTCTGTCTCTTGGTATGCATGATTGATGTTTGCTTTTCTTCTTCGGTATATATTTATCCACTATTTCTCTAATATTTTATATATCTAGGTATTTACCTTTATATCATCACTTACAAAAAGGTTATCCCAATCTTTGTTTAATTCTTCATTTATTTCTGACCATTGTATATTTTTACTGTAGAAGTTGTATTTTCCATATCCTTCCCACTTTTTCATTTCTTGCTTATCTCTGTTTTCACTTGCTTTGGAATGGACTGTTAATTCTATGACATTATGGTCTGAAATACTCGCATTATAAACTATTATTTCTTTAACATAATTCACCTCGTTCACAAATACTAGGTCTAAAGTATTTTCCTTTCTTGTTCGCAGGTGATTTATTTGTTGAATGTTGTATTCTAGTAGTATATCTAATAGCTTTTCGAATTGCCTCTTATCTTCTGCTCTACTATTACGCTCTTTTTTATATGTAGAAATACAACCACAATCTCCTATTCGTTCTTTCCAGTCTACGAAAGGAAAGTTGAAAGTCTCCAGATAGGAGAATAGTCCAGTCCTTGTGATTTCTACATATATCATCCAATTTTTCTATTATTATGTCAAACTCTTCAGTATTAGGGGGTCTATATATTACTATGTTCATTAATTTTTCAGATTCAAATTCTACCGCTATTAGTTCACATTCTGAATTACTATATTTATCATATATTTTTCCTTGTTGTTTGTCTTTCTCATATATCGCAGTTCCCCCTTGATTCCTATTTTTTCTATCTGATCTATAAGTTTGGAAGCCTTCTATTTGATCATCATTACCAGTCTCCTGGGGGTACCAGGTTTCACTTATATTCATTATATCTATTTTCCTTTTCAATTTGGGTTAGTTCTTCTAAGAACTCTATTTTTCTTTTTGAATTACTCGTAACTAAACCCTGCGCATTCATCACTTTGCATGTTATCTCCTTCATCTAATATGGGTAATAATAAGGATTTTCCCATGTCTCTTTCCTGTTCTGGTATGTTGTTCTTTTCTTCATTTCCAGAAATTCTGACATTAAAAAATCCAACTTTTCCAGAATATTTGATCTTCCTTCATCATAATTATTCATTTTGTGGTCTGAATCTGTCATTTTCTCCGTATTCTGCACCATCCACCTAGTCATCGTATCAGTATTTATCGCTTGATCTGTAGTATCTTGGAGCTGATGCTTGGAAATTCTTTGCTGACACTCCATATTGTGGTGATGGCTTGCTTTTTTCCTTCACCTCATATTCTTTATTCCTCTCTTTATTTGTTTCTTTTGTATTTTGGATTTTATTATTTAATTGATTATTTCATTGATTTTGATTCATGGCTACAGGGTTCATATATTTAAATTTTTTTTTAATGCGAACTTACATTCTTTTCCTTCTTTTGGGTTTTTGCATATTTTTGGATGTAGATCTCTGCATTCATCTTCATAGCCGTCTAGGTATGCACATTTACCATAGATTTCATAGTTGTAACATACCTTGGGATGTTTGTAGTAACATCTTTCTCCGAATCTGCAAATCCCTCTTTTCAGAAAGGTGCAGACTTTGTCTTTTTTTGTCTATTTTTTTTCTTCTTTCCCCCATCAGCGAGCAGGATCTGGGTAAGAGCCGGTTCGGGATTTCTTTTGCTTTTTGGTGTCATATCGTAATTTATTTCTTCGTAAGTTCAATGCTGCCTTTTATTGCTCCTCATATGCAGTATCAATGAGTATCTCTGCATCCATACTCTTGTCTTGCTCTTTGTTTTCATTATTTTTTTCTGTCATTTCAGTTTTGTTTTTTTCTCTTCTTCTTCTTCTTCTTCCTCTTCCTCTTCTTCTTCATCCTCTACTATTTGCACATTAAGTCTTGATTTAATAACATCGTCTATCCATGATAGACATGTTGAGCAAAATACTCTGGTATCCTTACTCATATTTTGCATGATTTCAGCACATTGAGGATGCGTTGGAATGTTCCATGCAGAACATTTTCTGATCAGGTTTTGTGGATTAACTATGCTATACCACACCTTAGACAGTTTGCATGCTTTTGGCGTTCTTTTTCCTATTGCATCAATTAGTAAATTCACAATGTTCACCTTATTCATTTTCTTTGTCGGAATATGTTGATTGATGTAAATTTTCTTTATGAGTTTTTTGACCACTTGGATTTTATTTGGAACTCCTTCAATTATTTTCAAGATGTTTTCTGTTGATTTGTTGTTCCAGTTTTTGAAGGATCATATCCTTCTAATATGTTCTATGAAAGAGCCTTTGTATCTTTTTGATTAGAGCTGTTATTGATCTCATAGATAAGAAATGCCAGCTTCCTTCCTGCTAGCTCATCATATTGCATATCTGCTAGACACGCAAGATTTCGCAATTTTATCCCACAGTTGGAACTTACTGCCATCTTGATCTGATTTACAATATTTCACTCGATAAACTAACTTACTATGAGATTCAGGGCCTCTGTAACACGGTTTTTTGGACTTTGCTCCTTATCAAAGCATCGGATGTAGCTGAAAGTTGACAAATTTATATTTACAACCCCACACAAATGTTGTCAGCATTATCAATAACCTAAACCCGATAGTTTTAATTTTTATAGAGTAAAAATTATCTAGCCGATGCCATGGCCAATGATTACGAGCCAAGAGTCGAACAACATTCATTACGTAAGCAAGGTAAACATCTCTTGATGAAATGTTGCCCTGCCCATCCACCAGACAGAGACTCATTCACCTTGTTCCATCGGCTCTGAAACCCAAAGACTTTATGAATGGCGGAACAATACATAAATGTGGGTGGGGGTATCTGTGCTTGCGTAGTAATACTACTGTAGCAGTAGTGCCGCAACAGTATAGCAGTAATATACATTAATTAAACATTTAGGCCAACTGCTGGGATCCTTGAGGATCATTTAGCACTTCTTACAACTACTCGAGAAATGAGTCTCTATAGCCAGAAGTTAAATTTTCTAATCCAACAATGCCCATGATAGCCTTCAGTGTTATCCTGAATTATAACGAGGCCAAAGTGGGTGGAGCCTCATGAAGTCATCATTCTGACGATAATTATTGGTGAAGGTTTAAAGCCAAAATACGGTACCAGCTATTTTTTTTTTCCCAGTAAATAGGTAGATAGCCAATAAATAAAAATTGCTTGACATTGGATATAGCAGTTTTTATCAAAATCAAGATTATCTACTATGTTTTTGAAATTACCAACTATTCCCTACATCTTGTCAATCTGATTGTGACCTATAAAGTAGACTGGTAATTTCTTAGGAAACTTATTTTGGGAGTTAGACTAATAATCGAAGTGTTTTTGTATTTCTTAACATATGGAGAGGTTTCAGAGTTCATAAAGGTGTACTGCTTTGCTTGTATTTAAATTTGTATGTCATTGTTGCCAGAGGTATAGCCTTTGTTACTATAGCCAATCATCCATCGAGAAAGAAGGAAGAAATGCTGTCATAAGTTACGCAATCAGTGCGTTCGAAACGTGTAAGTTCGCCCGTCTCCAAAAAAGTCACTTTTACATTATAAGTACCAAATTTATTCAACCTACGTAATGCAGAATACAGTCAAAATTTTTGTAGATATAATGTGTATTCTGAATAAGCGTTATATTTATGAAATGCATAGATAAAAAGTTATTGCGAAAAAACCGTGTTACAGAGGCCCTGAATCTCATAGTAGTAGACGCTTTATCCTACTACTTTTACACTAATCTTATCACCGACAGTTCAAGAACATTTCTGGATATTTTTCGATTTCTAGACGTATGTTAAACGGGTGATATCTGTTGATTAATCAGACTGTGCACAGGTACGTCTCACCAAGCAAAATGGCACTACTCGAGAAAACGCGAGAGAGAGAGAGAGAGAGAGAGAATCTTCCATATACTAAGAATTGACCGAAACGATAAGAAAATATTGTCAGAGAGAGAGAGAGATATTCTCCAATATACTAAGAAATGACCAAAACGACAAGGAAATAAAATGTCAGAGAGAGAGAGAGAGAGAGAGAGATGAGTAGTACTGATCTAAATTTTGAAATTTAGGCTGGCAAGCCAAGCACTGGGGCCCTTTCGGCCATTCAGAGCCTAAGTTTGTGTAAAAGAGGGAGTTAGAGTGGTTGGACAGGATAAGAAAAACCCCACAGTTGCGCTATGAAGCAACAATTGGAGATGTAGTACATTGCAAGCACTCTTTTCTAATACCTACATTTCACCACGTGAGGTGCACCGACGGCACTAGCCCCTCTCGGTGAATGTTTATTACTAAGTCACTGTTCTCTATCTAGGATATTTTGAGTGCAACATTCTGTAAATCTCCCTAATTCCGTTTTCTTTGGCTTAAACCCCACTGTTTCCTTGGAAGTTAAATCACACAAAAATCGTTACCCTGATCTTTCTTTATCTTCATCGTTCCTAGGCTAGATAAGGACATTATAATCCACGTTCCATCAACCTCGCTACCTAGAGAAAAGTGGAAAAGGGAAAATACCATCAGCTAGCGCAAATAACTGGTTCATCACAACAATTCCTAAGACGCCCACAAATTCCAAAAGGCGAGGAGGCCTGCCCAACGCCTGTGTCCCTGCGATCATTTAGCCCACTCCCTGGGGAGTGACGCTCGGAAATTCCGTTCGTGTGACCTATTAGCATATAAGATTATTGCTAAACTGATGACATTAACATAATGACACGGAGCGTAGAGGTTCGTCCTCGCACCCGGCCCCTGATGACAGTACTTGGGCTGTATCATTAGATTATTTGGCTGATTTCGTATGCCAGGGAGATCTCGAGGCACGCGTCGGCTCACGTACCTTCGCAGGAAAAGTCTCTTGTATATAGATAGATTCTGTCATTTATGGCGCGTTTCTTCTCTTCAATCGATTTCATGCTTTTCACAAGTAGTTTTCCCGTTTCGTCAGTATTTTGTTATGGAGATTAATGGCCTTCTTGGTGAAGAAATCGAACAATAATGATAATTCTGGATCATTTTCTTATTAGATGCAGCTTAAACCTTTCCTTCTGTACTCCATGTAACTGTATTTTCTTAGGAAAGTCAATATATAAAGAATTTATCTTGGAATAAATTAAAACAGTATTTCACGAAATAACAACGCACAATGTGTTATTAATTGTTTAAATTCAAATCAAACTTCCTGTATTCACCTTAATTTATCGTATTTCTACCTATAATCATCTTTATTTATATATCTATAATGTTAATAACACAAGTAACAAACGAATGGTGTTGGTAATATAAGAAATGGGAAACTATTATTAGTAACAAACAGTGGTAAGAGTAACTATATGCAAGGCTATTATATTACCTCAATCGTCTGTCATTTAAGAAAAGAGAAGTAGTTTCAACATCATAAACTCTATCTTATATATATATAAAAAAAAAAAAACAAGCACTCTCAACAGCGCTTGGGCGCTTCGACAAAGGCCGTTTCATAAACCAGCGAGATCCAGGCGAATAAATCTTAGGTCTGTGACTTTGGCCTTCATCTGATGAAGAATCGTTTTGCCCGAGAGAGTCTGATGTTCCTGCAAGTGTTGTATTGCTGCAAGTGATGTATTTCTGCGAGTGCTGTATACCTGCGAGTGTTGTATTCCTGAGAGTGTTGTATTCCTGCAAGCGCTGTATTCCTGTGAATGCTGTACTTCTGCAAATGCTGTATTCCTGCGAGTGCTGTATTTCTGAGAATGCTGTACTTCTGCAAATGCTGTATTCCTGCGAGTGCTGTATTTCTGAGAATGCTGTACTCCTGCAAATGCTGTATTCCTACGAATGCTATACATCTGTGAATACTGTACTTCTGCGAGTGTTGTATTTCTGCGAGTGCTGTATTCCTGCGAGTGCTGTATTTCTGCGAGTGTTGTATTCCTTCGAGTGCTGTATTCCTGCGAATGCTGTCTGCAAATGCTGTACTCCTGCAAGTACTGTACTCCTGCAAGTACTGTATTCCTGCGAATGCTGTACTTCTGCAAATGCTGTACTCCTGCAAGTACTGTATTCCTGCGAATACTGTACTTCTGCAAATGCTGTATTCCTGCAAGTACTGTATTCCTGCGAATGCTGTACTACTTCTGCAAATGCTGTATTCCTGCGAATGCTATAATTTTGTGAATACTGTATTCCTCCGAATTCTGTATTCCTGCAAGAGTCGCATTTCTGCAAGTGTTGTATTCCTGCGTATTCTGTATTCCTTCCAGTGTTATATTCCTGCGTGTGCTGTGTTCTTACGAGTGCTGTATTCCGCAAGTGCTGTATTCCAGCAAGTGCTGTATTCCAGCAAGTCACGTGACAAAGTAAAATCGTGGATACTTTTGACAATACGCATCATTGGAGAGGAATGAAGGATTTTTTTTCTTTTCTTTTCACCAAAGCAGTAAGTATATCGTTTGTACTGAGTTCAATGTCTCAAGATGCTATTTGTATGTGCAATTGTACCCACAAGGCTTTTTTTTTAACTTATTTTTTATTCTTTTACAAAAACGTATCATTTAGAAAAAAAAACACAGGAAAAAGATTACTGATCGAATTACATCAACTTGCTAGGCTCCGTAATTTGATTAGCAATGACAGAAATGAAATAGTAAATGAAAATGTTTATGCATCTTGATGTATCGAATTGTATCGCTCAACAATATTTCAGTTATCTTCCCTCTATCATGGCTAAACATATAAAGAAGTTTTCCTATAAGGGAAGAATCCTTACGGCAATACGAAAAATGGGTCACCCAAGCGGAAATCCCCTACTGAGGAGGAGAGATGGAAAATAAAAACTGAGAGATAAGGAAACTAAAACGAAGGGAGAAAAAGTGTACTGAGGGACGGGAACATCCTATTCATGAATTGAGAGAAATCTTCCAGGGATGAACAAAGGCAATTGGATGATAGTGAAAAATCACCAGAGAAAAAAGGAATAA
>NC_087221.1:25235307-25285307 GCF_015104395.2 Macrobrachium nipponense
CCACCCGTGTGAGAAGTTGCCAACTCCCGACGGAATCTACTCAGAGTAACTCGGAGTCTTCCCACAGAAGAATCAGAGCCTTCCTAATTCTATCAGGCATTCAGAAGCCGTGCCGCCTTCCATGCAACCGCCTTTCCGTTGTTTGTCTTCGTGGGAACTTTTAACAAGTCCCTTGATTTTGGACATAAACTCCCCCCCCTTCTCCCCCCTCCCCTCTCTCTCTCTCTCTTGTCTCTCTCCTCTCTCTCTCTCTCTCTCTCTCTCTCTATCCGATACACCTCCGTAGTTCTGGGACGCGCCGGTTGCTAGTTAGGCCGGATATTCAGGTGTAAATAAAATAATGTTTTTTTTTTTTCCGGGATGAAGGGGGTGTTTACTTGTATGGGGGGGGGGAGAAGGTTCGAAAAGGGAAAAATGTGTAATATATATATTGAACAGATAAGGAAATATCAAGAAGCAATCATGTTCAGTAATTTACACACACAGATACATACGCACTCGCACACATTTTGTGTATATTTATATATATATATATATATATATATATATATATATATATATATATATATATATCGAGCTACAATGTCCTTTAATATCTAATTCGCTCTACCTCGGAATTAACTATATTTTCATATATGCTTAACCGAAGGGGAATTTTTCTCGATAATAGATTTGCCTGGACCAGGGCGCGAACCTCCATAGGTTCGCGCCCTGGTCCAGGCAAATCTATTATCGAGAAAAAATTCCCCTTCGGTTAAGCATATATGATATATAATTCCGAGGTTTTAGAGCGAATTAGATATTAAAGGACATTGTAGCTCGGATATATTTGTAGCGTAATGGCTTTTAATAAAACTTTATGTTATATGCATATATATATATATATATATATATATATATATATATATATATATATATATATGTATATATATGAGACGCTAATGCAGTATTACACTCTGGTATATAGAAGGAAATCCCACATTAATATGAATTCTTGGAAAACCCTAATACATACAGTATGTTTACAATTTTTTAAATTCCAAACAGCTGAAAATAGTTTAAAACTTGGGTAAATTCCACAACCTTTGTTACTAAATTCTGTTTTACAGTGTCTCCCAACGTCTATATCTGAGTATTTCGCAAAGGTATTCTCTCCCAACTGTCAAATCACCTGAACTTTTAAACTGGCTGGAATGATAAACATCCCAAACTCTATCAAACAATTTTAGAACGACGAAAGAAAAACAAGGAGAAAGAGGAACACTGCCAGAGAGAGAGAGAGAGAGAGAGAGAGAGAGAGAGAAGAGAGAGAGAGAGAGAGAGAGAGTAGGAATATGAGATATCATCTCAGGGTGCTTTCGGGCACCATAATGCTTATGGCCGCCGTCTACAAGAATTTTCCATTTGCTTGGCGCTGCTTATTTCAGTTTTATTACCGAATTATGATTTTAATTATACTTTCAATCTGGTGGGGAAAAAAGTAGGTTAAATGCTTGGTGCCATAGAGGTCAAATTAACTATAAATCTAAATCAGGTGGTTAAAAGGGTAAATTAAATGTTTGGTGAATACATAAGGTAACAAAAAAAACTGCGAAAGAAAATATTTGCAAAAAAAAAAAAAAATTAAAATAGTAAACAAAAGGACTGAAACACAATGCGAGTCCATTTTAGAAGAGCTTTTGTTGACAGTAAGAAACGCATTGCGGCAAAACTAAGCTAAAGGCATCTTAATGCAAAATGACATAAACCTCCTGTGAAATGTGTTTGTTGCAATTTTTTTTATTATTATTTTATTTTTATTTTTTTTACGAGGCAGCAAACAGACGCGAGTGTTTTTGTGCGTATCCATACGAATTCGCTTTCAAGCATTTACATACTACAAGGAATACAATATGTTCGTCTTTCTTTCTAGATTTCTTTCTACTGAATTTGTAACTCTTGTTCTTTGCACGTTACTGAAGTTTATATGCAATGACTATGGTGGTTATTTTAATTGTGCTGCTATATCGTAGTATCGTGTCATTTCTTTAACCAAATTATTTCTTTATTTTTTCGTTATGTAATTCCCGAGTACTTTTGTGAATTAAATAAGTTCAAGTAGAGTACACACCCATGAATATATCTATCTATCTATCTGTCTCTCTATCTATATACTTAAAAAAAATCACAGTAGATGCCCGTGACTTCAGTCTATAAGCGAATACCACAGGAAAATGACAGGCAGAAGGTCAGTACCAAGCGCTTTCTCGTGTGTAACTGAGAATTATTCTATGATGCAAAAATCGTACATTTATAAATATACACAATTATTTCAAACTACAAAATTATAGAAACGCAATATATCAATATATGCAGTCTGAGGAAGATTACTGAGTCTTCATCTGTAACCCAGATCGGATTCCTTCATATTAAAAATGAGAGAAAACTGGAAGAGGCAAATGGCTTACCCAGCCACTCCTGTTCTGAATTTATATTATTCATGTTCCACCAGGCAGTATTCTCTATCCAAAATATCCTCTTTTTAAATCGAATTGTGGAATTAAACATGTAATCTATCAAAAGATTCCTTCGTGTCAAGAAATAAAGAAAACTGGAAAACTCCACTGACTTTTTCGGCCGACCATGTTCTGAATCTATTTCATCAGTATTCCATCAGGCCGTGATATCTGTCCAAAATATCCTCTTTTTCATTCCCATGACAGAAACAAATATATTATCTATCAACGCACATTGATCTAAGTACAACTTATTCCCTTTTCTAACTTATCATGTTTCAATTCAAATATACTTCCTGCTCCTGCCCACATATTCCTGATTTAAAACATTCCCCTTTCTTGAGGAAATATTTCTGAGCCAAGCACATCCCTTTTCCAAGGCATTACAAGTCTAACATGTTCATGTATCGATTTCATATGGTATGTACAACCTAACTTACTATGAATACAACAGAATTTATCGTACCCTCTGTTTTCTTAGCCAAAATCTATTTCAACCTATTCGTTTTCAACCCAACATAACATTTCCACGCCAACATCCACTCTTATCCTTTCTTTCCTATCTACGCTGCGAGCCCAATATACACTAACCCAGCATGCTCTTGTAACCTCTCTTTCTTCTCTATGTTGAAAATCCAATATACACCAACCCAACATGCTCTCTTATATTCCTTTTCCTATCTTCGTTGTGAGCTCAACATGAACCAACTCAACATGCTCTCGTATCCTCTCTTTCGTAGCCATGTTGTATGCCCAACATACACATATTCTCTAAGTAACCAGCATGCTTTTTTATCCACTTATTCCTATCTATGTTGTGGGCCCAACATAAACCAACTCAACATGCTGTCTTATCCTCTCTCTCCTATCTATGCTGCATGCCCAACACATACTCTATATAAGCAACATGTTTTCTTATCCTCTTTTTTTTTTCAAATGTATGTTGTGAGTCCAATATGCACCAACCCAACATGCTCTCTTATCCACTCTTTCCTATCTATGTTTTGAATCCAGTATGCACAAACCCAACAAGCTTCCATATCCTCTCTATGTTATCTATGTTTTAAGACAAATATACCCAATATACACCAACCCAACAAGCTCTCTTATCCTGTCTTTCCTATCTATGTTGTCAGCCCAATATACACCAACCCAACATGCTTTTCTATCCTCCCTTTCCTTTCTGTTGTGCACCCAATATACACCATCCCGACATACCCTCCTATCCTCTCTTTCAAATCTGTTTTGTGAGCCCCAGTATACACTAAACCAACATCTTATCCTCTCTTTCCTATCTATGTTGTAAGCCCAACATACACAAATTCTCTATATAACTAAAGAAGGCCCTTGTAAGCCACATACTCCCTTTCACATCCAACCATATTCTTCGTTTAGAGGCAGATTTAAGAAAGAAGTCTGTCTCATCACTATTAATAAATTCAAGGAAAAGAACCAGAGAGGAGAGAGGGGAGGGGAGGGGAGGGGAAGGGAGGGAGTACTCCCTCTTTTAATCCCTACTCTTATGCTCCTGTGAATCTGGTGACAGCGCCCTAACGATGAAAGACAACCGTGTTCTTGTGTTTCTATTTTGTTCTATTACTTCGTTCACTTTTTAACCTGTTTTTTTTTTCTCTCGCTATATTAGTCTTACACACGCTCAACATCTCTGCCATTTTCGCGGGATTGTCTGAATAAATTCTAAAAGTCTAGCCGGGTCTCTCTCTCTCTCTCTCTCTCTCTCTCTCTCTCTCTCTCTCTCTCTCTCTCTTCATTCTGCTATGCATATATTTGCATTTTAGGGACCATAAATTCTGATGCCTACAGACCAACAAGTTACTTAAGCATCCAAGATGGAAACAAACTTTTTATTTGTTTGTTTTTATTTATTCATTCGTTCTTTATTTGTGTTGACGTGGCGGATCTTGCAAAAAAAATGTTCAAGCTATAATAAATTCATGCACACTTAAAGAGCACAACGTTGAGATGAAAAAAAATATATAAGATTTATCATTCTATTGATATATATATATATATATATATATATATATATATATATATATATATATATATATATATATATATATATATATACATATATATATACTATTCCTCTGTAAAACGCAATTACAGAAGGAAGTGAAAATAAAAAGGAATGGGATACGAAGTGAAAGATATGAACAAAGAAGAGGTTAGAACGGAAGAAAAAGAGAACAGCGATAGACAGACTTAGGAGAGAGGCATAGATAGCGAGAAAGAAATAAGTGAGAAGAGAAAAAAGAAAATAGAAAAGTAAGGAACAGGGAGAGAGAGAGAGAGAGATAAAATTAGTAAAAAAAAAAAAAGAAACACTTATGAAAAGAGAAAATGTGAATAAGAAGAACAAGACTGACAAAATCAACGAAGAGAGAGAGAGAGAGGAGAGAGAGAGAGAGAGAGAGAGACTACTATAAAACAAGAAGAGAGCGAGAAGAATAATAATGAAGAAAAAAAAACACACAGAGAAGAAAACAGGGAACGGGCAAATAACAAAACTAGAATGTAGGGAGGAGAAAAAAAACATTCGGAAAAAGAGAAGAGCAGCAACGGAAAGAGAGAGAGAGAGAGAGAGAGAGAGAGAGAGAGAGAGAGAGAGAGAGAGAGAGAGAAATCTCCTCAGAGCTCATAACCATAATTTATCAAATCTGCCGAAGGGGGTTTTTCTCAGCGCCATTGTTGTTCCAGTGAAGTTGCTCCGTTATGAGGAAACTTGTCACTGCTGTCTGGCATCGCCTTCCCTGGCGCGGCCTTTTCTTCATTTGATTAATTCTCAAGAAGAAGAAGAAGAAGAAGTCGTAGAAGAAGAAGAAGAAGACGGAAGAAGGAGAAGAAGTCGTAGAAGAAGAAGAAGAAGACGGAAGAAGGAGAAGAAGAAGAAGGAGAAGTCGTAGAAGAAGAAGAAGACGGAGAAGAAGACGAAGAAGAAGAAGAGGAAGAAGAGGAAGGAAAAGAAGAGAAAGAAGAAGAAGAATACGAAGAGGGAGAAGAAGAACAAGAAGAAAGAGAAGAAGGAGAAGGAGGAGAAGAAGAAGATGAAAAAGAACAAGAAGAAGGAAGGAAGGAAGGAGGGAATAAGGGAAGAAGAAGAAGAAGAAGGAAGAAGAAGAAGAAAAGAGGAGGGAGAGAAGATAGGAGAAGAAGAAGAAAGAAGAAGCGAAGCGGAAGACGAAGAAGACGATGAAGACGAAGATGAAGAAGAAGAAGAAGAAGAGGGAGAGGAAGAGGAAGAAGAAGGAGAAGAAGAAGAAGAAAAGGAAGAAGAAGAAGAAGAAGAAGAAGAAGGAGAAGGAGAAGGAGAGGAAGAGGAAGAGGAAGAGGAAGAAGAAGGAGAAGAAGAAGGAGAAGGAGAAGAAGAAGGAGAAGGAGAGGAAGAGGAAGAAGAAGAAGAGGAAGAACAAGAACAAGAACAAGAGCAAGAGGGAAAAGAAGAATGAGAAGAAGATGGAGAAGAAGGAGAGGAAGACGAAGAAGACGACGAAGACGAAGAAGAAGAAGAAGAAGAAGAAGAAGAAGAAGAAGAAGAAGAAGAAGAGAAGAGGAAGAAGAAGAAGAAGAAGACGGAGAAGAAGGAGAAGAAGAAGTAGGAAAAGGAAGAAGAAGAAGAGGAAGAGGCAGAAGAAGACGTAGAAAAAAGGAAGAAGAAGGAGAAGAAGAAGAAGAAGAAAAGTCTCTTGGAGAAAGAAAAATGAGAGAAGGAAGAAAGTTTGATGGAGAAAGAAAATGAGAGAAGAAGAAAGTCTCTTGTAGAAAGAAAAATGAGAGAAGGAAGAAAGTTTGATGGAGAAAGAAAAATGAGAGAAGGAAGAAAGTCTCTTATAGAAAGAAAAGAGGGAAGGAAGAAAGTTTGATGGAGAATGAAAAGTGAGAAAGGAAGAAAGTTTGATGAAGAAAGAAATGAGAAAAGGAAAAGTCTCATGGGGAAAGAAATGAGAGAAGGAAGAAAGTCTCGTGGAGAAAGGAATGAGAGAAACGAGTAAAGAAAGAAAATCTGTTGAAGAAACAAACACAAACGAGAGAAGGAAGAATGTCTGAGAAAAATGAGAAGAGAAATTCTGATGGAAAAAGAATGACAGGAAGAAGAAAGTCTGATGGCGAGAGAAATGAGAGAAGGAAGAACGTCGGATGGATAAAAAATGATAAAGAAGAAAGTCTGATGGACAAAGAATAGGATAAAAAATGATAAAGAAGAAAGTCTGATGGGGAAAGAATGAGAAGGAAGAAAGTCTGATGGATAAAAAATAAGAAGGAAGAAAGTCTGATGGAGAAAGATTAGAAGGAAGAAAGTCTGATGCATAAAAAATGATAAGGAAGAAAGTCTGACGGGGAAAGAATAGAAGGAAGAAAGTCTGATGGATAAAAAAATGTGAAGGAAGAAAGTCTGACGGGGAAAGAAGAGAAGGAAGAAAGTCTGATGGATAAAAAATGTGAAGGAAGAAAGTCTGATGGACAAAGAATAAGAGATTGAAGAAACTCTGATGGATAAAAAATGAGAAGGAAGAAAGTATGAAGAATAAAATGAGAGGAAGAAGAAAGTCTAATGGAAAAGGTGGTGTGGAAGGAAACCCTAATGAAAAAGCAGAAAGTCCTGTGTAAGAGCAGAGTCTAAAGAAGGCAGCAAAAGACTAACGCTTTAAGACAGAGGAAAAGACAAAAGTCTTACAGAAATAGAGAAAGAAAAGCTACTTAAGTCCTATGAAGAAGAAAAAAAGTACAATGGGGATATTACTCTTATTTCTAATCCTAAATCAGGTCGCTCAGAGCAATAAAACATTTATGGGAAAAAATGATCTAAATACCTTTTCATATCTGGTATCTATTTGATCTGGAAATGGTTGATGATATTTTCTGCCATTTCCTCAATATATCTCGATAATGCTGTTGTCAAAAACCTTATCATTTATGAAAACATTGCATTTTCGCAGGCTTAACATCAGACAGTGATTTTCCGTCTGATATACCGAAAAAAAATCTTCTTTATCAAAAATAAACTTTTGTCAGTCCAGTCATCTATCTATCTATCTATCTATCTATCTCTCTATCTATCTATCTATCTATCTATCTGTCTGTCTGTCTGTCTATAATGATAAAATCCGAGTGGATATTTCTTGTTTGTCCGGGGCGGGGTAGGTAGGCGATCGGGAGGGCAGGGGAAACTTGACGGACAGCGACGGGTTCCAGCACAGAGTAGCGCGCGCCATGAAGCTCGTAATAAATAAAAAACTTATATGCTGGAAAAAACTTATAGACGCTCTTAATCTGGGAAACAAAGGGTTTTTGGGGCATTAGACTAAAACGACCAGATTAAAATAAGCTCTTGTAATTTAAAAAATTCAATTGTTTGCGGTTAAGGAATTTAAAATTCATGAATAAGTACGAATCCAATCGAAATGGTTCTAATACAAAGGGGACTGTAATGTGATAAAAGAGAGAGAGAGAGAGAGAGAGAGAGAGAGAGAGAGAGATTTGGACCACAAGCAAAAGCTTTGTATGAGATATGAAATGGCTCTGCGGACTCTCTCTCTCTCTCTCTCTCTCTCTCTCTCTCTCTCTCTCTCTCTCTCTCGTATCTGTGACTTTCTTCTAAGGATAACACATAAGGGAACGAGGAGGAAAAAATTTATCGAAAAATGTTATTAAGATATCAATAAAAAAAAAAGTATTCACGTCAATAGCTTCTATTGACTTGAATACTTTTATTCATCAAATATCATACAAACTGCAGCCCATTATTCAAGTTTTCACAATTTACTTTCCTCAGAAGGATAACTAAAAACTGTATGAAATTCAATTTGAAAAAGTTGGTAATACAATATTTCCAACAAATGCAAACGAACTGCAGTTACTAAAATGTCCTCACCAATAATATGAAAGTTGACAAACACAGTTTAAATATTACCACTTGTATCTCATATCCTTGAAATGCTTTGACACTAACATATCATTATCAGCACTAATGATTCAATATTCACTGCAAACATAATGAAACGCTGGTAAACTATATACATATAACTGAGACTCTCTCTTTTTAAACATCATAATGATATGAATATTGCCTTGACGGTAACGAGACTAAAGTATTAAATTTAATGACATTTCTTGTGAATATTTGGAGAACCTTAATACTGAAACGTCACGAAGAAAGTCAACTTAGTTTTTATCAATATGTATCAGACAAGATTCAGCAGAGAGGATACAACTAAGCCAATAATAATAATAATAATAATAATAATAATAATAATAATAAGAATAATAATAGATGTACATTTATATATATATATACAATATATATATATATATATATATATATATATATATATATATATGTGTGTGTGTGTGTGTGTGTGTGTGTGTGTGTGTGTATGTGTCTGTGTTATATACATATATAACTCAGAAATGTAAAGGATATATAGTCCGCTATTCTCAGGAGAGGAAAAGACCCCTGATAGACAGAAGATAAAAAGCTTCAAGTCATAATATACTCAAGGTAACAGTAATCAAAATATGCACGTTAATCTCTCTCTCTCTCTCTCTCTCTCTCTCTCTCTCTCTCTCTCTCTCTCTCCTCCTCTCCTCTCTCTCTCTCTCTCTCTAAGTAGCCGCTAAACTCTCTATTTCGAATCATTCATAAAATAATTTTAGGTAGTCATACGCAATTAATTAATCAATTAGGCAGATTTATCAACCATAAATTTTCAATTTTCTTTGTGACATCTGCCATAATGAATTGATCCTACGAAAACACTTGGATGATCAGATAATTTCAAAAATATTCCAGGAATTTTGGACAGTTTTATTACAATACAATCGGGTAATAAATCTGTTATATAATGTGCTTATTATTTTGCACAATTGCAATTAAAAGGTTAATATAATATTTCTTGTAATGTGTTGGCGTTAATTACAGAGGTTTACTGGTAATGATACCAAAAAAGGCATGTTAATCTTTTTTTTAATTGAGTCATAATTCTGCCGATTGTCTCAAATTTTTAATTATTTTATTCAAACTTGGGAACAGTAATATAACTGTTTTCAGTAATCGGTACAAATTCCAATTTTAAGAATCAGTAATCGGTACAAATCCCACTTCTAAGAAAAAGTCATAAAATTATTCAGGAGCGAAACAAAAGAATATAAAACTATTTAAAGTCACACTGCTAAATAATTATCTACATTGTCAGGATAACTAAGAATAACCTCATAAAGGGGGTCGCTAGTATATGTTCATTTAATTCGAAATCAAAACATGAACATGGGAACAGTTTCATAAAAAGGTCCGATTTCATCCAACTGTTCCGTGAAGCGCTCAAAATTCTGTTGCATTTACAGTTTCGTATCGTGAAGTTGGCGCATAAAAAAACAACGCATCTTTTATAAACTAACCAAAAAACAATGTCATATTCACCGAACCCCCCTTTTTGGATTTTAGCCCCAGTTATCAATCACACCAGAACGCTAACTCCTAAGACTATCCACGAATTCCAGTCATGATCGCAACACATACCAGTGGACTGGAGAGATCACCCGTCCGACAAGCGACTATTCCCAAAGTCGCCTAACCGCCCCCTGATCAACGGCCACGTACTACTGAAGTGCATTAAATATTCCCCTCGTAACTCCCCACGACCCCCTGAAATCTCATCAGCGCGAGAGAATTGATGTTTATTAAAACCCGCCGACTTCTGAAGGGAAATGTGGACCAGACGAAGAAGACTGGTTCCATTTCGCTCAATCTGGTCCCGGGCGCAATCTTGCATAAGTGTAACTTATGGGCAGCGCTGTCCTGGATGCTGACCCTGCAGGGGCAAACTTAGGGCATATTTCTTCCGTCAGGTATTTTGGGAAAGGGGCAGAGAGAGAGAGAGAGAGAGAGAGAGAGAGAGAGAGAGAGAGAGAGAGAGAGAGAGAGAGAGAGAGACGGTACATTCTAAACCGTTATGGGAAAGCGCAAACAGGATTGTTAGTGGTGAGCACACTAAAGGAGAGGAAATTGTTGCTTATTAAGAGGAACACAAGACCGCTTCGAATATATTTACAAAAATGTATACACCGTATTTAAATAAATATATTCTTTACTATAAACAAAACATTTATGCTGATCATAACCTCTGCATTTTTTTTTTACATAAACAATGGAGACTGCAAATAATGACATGAGAGAGAGAGAGAGAGAGAGAGAGAGAGAGAGAGAGAGGGACGATTTGAGAGAGATGAGAAGAGAGGAAGAGAGAGAGAGAGAGAGAGAGACGGTACATTCAGGACCATTATGGGACAGTGTACGTATACAGGATTGTAAGTGACGAACACATGAAGGAAATGAAGATTGTTGCTTAGAAGATGAGTAACTGTTCATATCAGGACACAAGATCGTTTTGCATATATTTACAAAAATATATATCCGGTCTTTAAATAGATATATTTCTTTATTAAGAAGACCCAGTTTTTGCTGACCATAATCTTTGTATTTTTTGTACAGTGATGTCGTATGAGAGAGAGAGAGAGAGAGAGAGAGAGAGAGAGAGAGAGAGAGAGAGACCTGTAAACCGGATAAATCGAATTCTTAAACAAGAAAACCTCATTTCCGTTATTCACTAACGCATAGAAAGTTGTGATTCTGTTCAATGAAAGTTACTGACAAAAAAAAAAACTTTTTCACCGCCAGTTATGCAAATCGCCTATTCACATTACCTTTTATCTACTGGCTACAAAGTTTGAATTATACGAGAGAAAAAATCGTTTACATAAACGATATCAAACATTCGGTATTCCCCCTTCAAAAGCGTACTCTGAGGACATCTATTGGGAATAACCAGAATTACTGATCTTCTTTATGCAGTTTTCTTCAGGAGAGCTCATGCACCTCTTTAAATGGAGGAAAATAAAAGGCAAAGACTACTGTAAACTATTTTGGCTGAGTAATATAATTATCTACGATGCATTCTGCTTTCTTTTAAGCTTTGATAAGTAGATGAACTTTTGCATTGCGCCAACCAAACATCACTGAACGATTCAATTATGTTGAAGGCATATCCGTACATATCTGCCACCCACTGAAGTTACGATCACACTTTAGTAGTTCTCCATTCGAACATTTAGCAAAGTCCACCTTCTACAGAGAGAGATATCCAGCTTACACCGATCGCCAGTGCTTAGACAACGCTTTCCCTGACTAAAACAAGGCAGAAATTGGCGTAGTCAGAGCAAGAACATCTTTCCTCGTTATCCCCGAGTTCTGACGTAACCGTAAAATGTGCCCCAGAAATTATACACAGAGTCGAGTCTCGCAAAGTTATTGCAAATAAGGTCCGTTACTTTTATGGCCAAAGTTGCAGAGCCAGTTCCCACCTTCGCACGAAGTTGATCATTATTGGCGAGCCTCTGTCTGCCGTAACCGTGATTAAATTCGCGGAAACATTCTTCGGAGGTTCTTTTGTTTTTATTGACGCCCAAAAGTTAAGATTAGTATTAGAGGAGATGATATTGCGAGAAGCCATGAGAAATAAAATCCGCGACACTTGTTCCGCTTTTTACTTTACTGTTATCGTGCAATAAACGATTATTGTTAAATAAACGATGGATGCAGGAATAATTGAAGAAATTCATACCAATTTATTGTAACACTTTGTTGCATCATAATTTCCCTACCATCCCTTCGATATTCCCTTTCAAGGTATACAATGACCTGTTCTCCCTAACAATGGCTTCCAATTATTTTGATACGTTGTTCTATTACTCCATAAGGAAGCAAGCATTTTCGTTCTACGCGTTCATGCATCACTAATTAAGAGTCTGAAGGAAAATTTTGGCAGGGATGAGAGAGAGAGAGAGAGAGAGAGAGAGAGAGAGAGAGAGAGAGAGAGAGAGAGAGACTACGGAATACAAAAACACAATGACCCGTTATCATTATCACATATTTAGGAATGAAAAGGTAAAATTCTGTACAATGAAGGATATTAACATACGACCATATCTTACTATGTTATGTATACTAACCAAATCATTAGTTTGGTCTAATAGAATTTAAGGTTCCCATAATAAAGAGAAAAAAAAATTTGAAGGCGTCAACGATTCCAAACATTGGGCATCACATATCAGAAACGAAAAAATAGAAAATCTGGTGTACTATATATACGATTAAATCAATTTCATAATGAGGAGAATATTCCCTAAACTACAAATAATAATGATGAACATCTTTCACCTATCTTAGAAAAATGTAATCGAGTTAATCACTGCCAAACTGCATTCTGAGGACATCTATTGGTAATATACAGAAACACTATCTCTATATCACTCTGACCCAGTTAACCCCTTTGAATGCGGGAAATTCAACTGATTCAATGTGATATGGATATTACAGCGTTTTACCATTAACACATCTATGTTTACGACTGAATAGATAGTTAGAGTCATAAATTAAAATGCTTCTTTTATAACTAATCCCTCGAACCTCAGAATGGAATCACCCTTTATACTTGTAAAATGAACCTCTGACGTTATTTATTGACCAAGAAAAGAAACATTCAACAAATTTAGAATGATGAAGACTAATTAACTCATTTTACGAACAGTCAAAATAAAAGAGCTAATGATTCCGTAATTACGAAACTCGGAAAAATCAAATGTTACCATACGTCATAAGATTATTACCATGAATGAAAAGTATAAATATCCAATCATCTTACACCTAAAGTAAACAAAAAAAAATCACAAGTGAAATTACCTTGCATTACGGGAAAAACCAGAAATGCCAGTAAATGAATAATGTACGAAATTTTAAAAGTACAAAATTCCAGTTTCAAGTGAAGGTGAAAATGGGAAAAATACCTACGATAATAATATGGATCTGTGAAAATTTACTAAACATATTGCTTAAAATTTCACTTACCTTTCCTTCTCTTCTTGGACATTTTACGGCTGGTTGCTCACACTGCAAAAAAAAAACAGGAATTAGACTTACCACTATGTATAGTAGGTATTAAGCTCGAAATTTGTCATCTAATGAGATAAAGCCTAAATGTACGAAAACAATTATGTCGAAAATAGCATTGTTTGTTTGCTGTTCAACCATAAATAAAACGCAATTCACGTTATATTTTTAAGTCTACAACTTTAAGGCTAATCATCCTGATTGAGAAAAAGGCAGAAATTTAAATATTGGAAGATTTCTTATAATATTCTAATAGTTTTAATCTTTACTGAGCTTTCGATACTAAAATATTACGCCATGCGTCAATTTCGTTAAAAGCATTCCTCATGTATCTGCTACGTACCTAATCACGTTACAGCACTTAAAAAGAAACCTTTCTTCTGCATGTTAAGACTTACCACGAGAGAGAGAGAGAGAGAGAGAGAGAGAGAGAGAGAGAGAGAGAGAGAGAATTAGTCTACTCGTATTTCCCTAACGTAGTACATTTTCGTTACTCATTACCCTAAAGCAAGGTCAAAATTGGCGTAAGCAGAACAAGTTCAACATCTTTCTACGTAATTCTGCGTCCTGATGTAAGCGTAAAATGTCCCTCAGAAGTTACACAGAGAGTCGAGTCTCGCAAAGTTATTGCAAATAAGGTCTGTTGCAGCTTTTACGGCCAAAGTTGCAGAAAGCCAGTTCCCACAATCGTACGACACCGCCTCAAGTTATCGTGATTGGCCCACCCGTAAACTTGAAAGTTTAATCTATTATTATTATTATTATTATTATTATTATTATTATTATTGTTATTGTTGTTGTTGTTGTTGTTGTTGTTGTTGTTGTTGTTGTTGTTGTTGTTGTTTAGATGTTAAAATTATTATTATGACAACAAAACTATCATTGACAGACGATGGATGCCGAGAGTCAAGTGAAATTCATAACACTTTGTTCATACATTCCTTCTCTGACTTTCCTCTAGCTTTTTCCTTTCAGAAATACACCAATTTGTCCCTCCCCTTTCATCAGTAAAGTCTAGCCCGCCATCATGACTTCAAAATATCCTGACGGGACTTTTTAGATCTCTATAAATAAATCAGGCTTTTTTCTCTCTCTCTCTCTATCTCTCAACATTTCAGGCCAGGATATGGCTCTATTAACTGACCTTGAGTTGAAAAGAGAGTTTCATTGGAGAGAGAGAGAGAGAGAGAGAGAGAGAGAGAGAGAGAGAGAGAGAGAGAGAGAGAGAGAGAGAGAGATTAAAATACGGATTAAAAGGTTATATTTTGTACAATGAAGGATACTGTCAAGGAGTAAGTGAATTATACGGAAAAAAAAACTGTGCATGCATAAACGTTCCAGAATATTCAGGATCATTTACGAAAAACGAAAAATCCCACAGGTCACGGTTTTTTTTTATCTTTTCAAATAAGCATTCAAATCATTTCATAGTGTCAGGAATATTATCTGAATTACAAATGAATACCACCAGCCTAGAAAGTCTAATCTAGATAACTTTGGCCTTTGATTGGCAAAAATAAGTCTTCCACTACTAGATTACTTTGCCTTTAAAAGGAAGAAATAAAAGTCCTTCACTACTACATCACCTTTGCCTTTGAATGGCAGAAATAAAAGTCCTTCACTACTACATAACCTTTGCCAATGAAAGGCAGAAATAAGTCCTTCACTGCTATATAACCGCTGCCTTTGAATGACAGAAATAAAAGTCCCTCACTACTACATCACCCTTTCCTTTGAATGGCAGAAATAAAAGTCCTTCACCACTAGATCATTTGCCTTTCAATGGCAGAAGGGTATAAATAGAAGTCATTCACTACTAAGGACCATTTACGCTCATTAAACAAATTCAGTTTGATGTGTATTACGCATTGTTTTTCAATTAAAATTTTGTTTACACAGAGATGCACAACTTACGTAATATCACAAAAGAATGCTTATTGTGAGATTACTCTATGAGCCTCCCTCACCTGGCCTCCAAATAGAATCACCATTTATACTTCAAATTGGACATCTGAGGCCATCTATTGGCCAAGGAAAGAAACATTTAATAAACTAAAAAAGTTAATAATTAATTGGTGACTCGTTCGCGAGAGAGACAAAATTAATTAAAAACCATAGATTTCGTAAACTAAGAAAGCTAATAACTAATTGGTATCTAATTCGTAGAAGTCAAAATAAATACCACTGATTTTTGTATTAAAGGAACTTATGCATCACAAAAGTGATTCATAGTATTCTAAAATAAAATTAAAAATTGAAAGTTCTTATGCATCATAAAAGTGATGGGCTACATATTCTAAAATAAGTATCGGTATATAAATGGTAAATTATCATGCACGTATTGAAAAGAAAACTTAAAAGAAATGAAAGCAATATGCGTAAGTCAATTGACAGTAAGACTAAGGCAATTTGAGAAATAAAAATACCAGCACTGAATATATGAAAGGAATTCCAGTTCCAAGTGATGGCAAACAGTGAATATATTATTTCAGTATCCTTATATATATCATTGAAAAGTTATTCAGAATTCCCTTAAGGTTAATAAACCATTTGTTTTGCGTCTCTTTGAAATTTTATTGTTGGTTCTTCTGACTGCAAGTCCAGACTAGGACTAAAAGTAGCCAACTATTACGAAAGCCTTTTTCCATCATATATATCACCGCTAGTTTAGCATATAATATGTAAAGTTTTACCTCTTAATATCATATGAATCTAGACGTTTCTGTGAGAGGCCATCGTGGTTACAAACAGGTCTCAAGTAACATAACTAACGAATCATTGTCTCCAATACCTTTCACATTTTCTAAAACTTATAACTTACGACAAATAAACATTAATGAATATTTCAGTTCTTTATAAGAATTTGTATGACCTAATAAGATTAAGAATAAGCCTCAGCAGAGTACATCATTTACTAAATAAAAGTAAAAAAATATTTAACCTACAAACATCACAACGCCATATATGTTCAGTTTCCCTTGACAAAAAGTAACGTAGAAATTAGCGTTGGGAGAGCAATAACGCCTGTCCTCGTTATTTCACAGTTCTGATGCAAACTTCAAATGTACCTCAGAAGTTGTATACAGATGTGGGTCTCACAAATATATTGCAAATAAGGGCGAAGCGCTTTTATAGCCAAAGTTGCAGAACCAGTTTCCACACCCGTGGGAGACACAAGGAAATTATCACCATTGGCCCGTGTCTGTTGAGACCAAATTTAAATTCGCAAATGTTGCTTTGAAAGATTTTTTACTCGTTATTTACAGAGAAAATAATAGTTTCTCCGTATATAATAATAATAATAATAATAATTAATAATAATAATAATAATAATAATAATAATAATAATTATCAATGAATAAGTATCAAGACCTGAAAATAGAAATAAGAAAGATATGGGATATGCAAGTGGAAATTGTACCCATAATCATAGGAACACTAGGCACCATCCCAAGATCCTTGAAAAGGAATCTGGAAAAACTAGACGCTGAAGTAGCTCCAGGACTCATGCAGAAGAGTGTGGTCCTAGAAACGGCGCACATAGTAAGAAAAGTGATGGACTCCTAGGAGGCAGGATGCAACCGGGGAACCCCACACTATAAATACCACCCATTCGAATTGGAGGACTGTGATAGAGCCAAAAAAAAAAAAATAATAATAATGATAATAATAGTTTATTGCAGGCAAGACCCAATAAAAAAATCTATCAGTATCATCATTACTCAAATTTCAAATTACTTATTTCAGCTTCAAAGGCCAAATACAAATAAAAACTACAGTAAAATTACACAATGGAAAGTAAAATAACAATTATCATTATTACCACATACAAATAAAAACTGCAGCAAAATAAAAAAATAAATAAACAAAATAACAAAATAATTAAACAAAATACATATTATCTTATTATTATTATTAATTATTATTATTATTATTATTATTTATTATTATTATTATTATTATGATTATTATTATTATTATTATTATTATTATTATTATTATTATTGTCAAGTTTAACACAGCAGAAACTATCACTGTCAGTCCATCCACGTGCAAATTTATGCCGAAATTCGTAGCACTCTGTCAAAGCACTCTTTCCCCTAACTTCCCTCTTATTTTTCCTTTCACATACACCTACCTATCCCCCTCCACCTACCCACGCCCCTCCCCCCTTCCCATTCCCATTTCATCAGGACGATCGTGCCTGCAATTATGACTCGCGAATATTCTGGCTCGCAGTTTTTACTCCTCCATAAATAAATAAGCATTTTTTCTCTCTCTCTTCGACTTTCATGCTAGGAAATAGCTCTGCTAAACTGAACTGAAGTTTGAGAGAGAGAGAGAGAGAGAGAGAGAGAGAGAGAGAGAGAGAGAGAGAGAGAGAGAGAGAACGGGGATATGAGACCATGAAACGTGAAAAATTTAAGGTATAGTGAAAATCCATCTCTATCATTCTGTAAAACATTAAGAGGTACGATTCTGTACAGTGCGGAATATTGTACTTTTATCTTTCTTTACGCCGAATATATTATTCACATCACCATTTGTCTTCTAGTTTTGAATGTTTAAATGATACCGGAAAAGCTCGAATACATTAAATGTTTTCAGGGATGGTTTTTTGCTTGGGGAAGGGGGGCGGGGTTGCGTTTTAATATAACGCAAAATGCACTTAAACTAGGAAATGCCAAACCACAAGCGCCTCTCATTCCAAGCTGTCCTCAGACGACATCTACTGGTACAATACAGAGTAAGTAGATACCCTCTTTCAGTTCGCTGAAGCGTACTCTCTTCTTGCTGCGAAATGAAAGTCAACGACTATCACAGACTATTTTGGTTGATTTAACATAATTTAATTTTATGGTATATTGTTAGGTTTTATCATTAGGCTATGTTTGTTTTCAAAGAGATGCACAATCATTCATTAAAATATCAGGTTAAATATTCTTGTATACGATTATTGGTAACCGTACTGCCCTGCAACTCGAAATGGAATCATCCTTAATACTTGGAAAGTGACATCTGAGGCCATTTGTTAACGGAGCAGAGAAAAATTTCATAGACGAAGAATGTTAAGAGAGGAAGGCTACCTTTCAACTAATTTTAGAAGCCAAAATGAAAACCAATTAACTTTGTTATTAAGAGAGCCTCCATAAAATCAAGTACCTAATACATCACAAAAGTGTTATTCTGGTATTAGAACCATGTCTATCACTGATCGGTCACTAAAGACTTTCGTTAAAAATCAGCCTCACAACAGATTACGTGCTGCTCTGGGAGCAAGAGCCCGTGCCGGCAAGTTGCTGGCTCAATCAAATACTATTGCTACTACTACTTACAGAAGAAGGCGGTAACTTGCATAAGGAAATAGAAAAGCCAATGTAGAAGGTAAGGAGGAAATCTTAAAAGTAAAGAATTCGTGCATAAGGGCAGGAAAATGTTTAGAACAATAACTAATAACTTTTTATACTTTATCTCACGACTATTTTATTGTTGGCCGTTCTAACTGCCGAGTGATAAGAGATCTAGAGTTGCAAGTGCGTAGTATACATTTTAAAAGTATAAAATAGGTCAGTATAACATTGCGTGTGGCCATAGATTTTGGAAATTATTCTTTATAATGATTTTATCATAGCTACTTTACTGTTTATCTAATGAAGTGTTCTTAACTTTATAGGGGTCTTGACATTTGTAGGGTTGGCTATCCTGATTAACAAATGGCACCAGGTAATACAGTTTAACCAGATTTACCAAACAATTCGTTCTGAATTCACTGATTGTTCTTACATTTAACTGAGTTCCTCGTTGGATGAGTGGTTTTCGCGCTCGGCTAACAATCCAGTGGTCCGAAGTTCGATTCTCCGCTCGGCCAACGCGGAATCAGAGGAATTAATTTCTGGTGATAGAAATTCATTTCTCGATATAATGTGGTTCGGATCCCACAATAAGCTGTAGGTCCCGTTGCTAGGTGACCAATTGGTTCCTAGCCACTTAAAAATATCTAATCCTTCGGGCCAGCCCTAGAAGAGCTGTTAATCAGCTCAGTGGTCTGGTTAAACTAAGATATAGTTCACCTACATTTAACTGATCTCCAGGTTAAAAAGAAAAATAAGGATATCATTTGTACTATTCGGTCATCTTAAAGACATATTATACCAATGTATTTCTGTTACCCAACGAGGTTAAACGATGTACAAACCAGCCTTGAGAGAGCAAGAACACCTTTCCTCATCATTCCTTTAAAATATCCCTCAGAAGTTACACACAGAGTCGAGTCTCGCAAAGTTATTGCAAATAAGGTCTGTTGCAGCTTTTACGGACAAAGTTGCAGAGCCAGTCCCCACCATCGTATGACATCCCAGGAAGTTATCGTGATTGGTCCGTTTCTGCCGTAACCTTGACTAAATTCGCCAAATATTCTTCAAAAGATTTTCTTTAAAAAGTTAAATTATTATTTTTAACTGTGGTATGAGGAAAGCCATAATGTAATGAACGGCACTTGCTCCATTTATTATTATTATTATTATTTTATATTATGATTGCATTATTATTATTATTATTCTTATTATTATTATTATTATTATTATTTTCATTATATTATTATTATTATTATTATTATTATATTATCATTATTATTTATTATTATTATTATTATTATTATTATTACTGAGTTCAAAAGCCTACACTATATCCACACATAAGCCGAAAAAGGTTTATCTCATCATCGAGCTGCACATGAGATTAACCGTTTATAACGCACAATAATAATAATAATAATAATAATAATAATAATAATAATAATAATAATAATAATAATAATAATAATAATAATAATAATAATATCATATAATTTGCAATGGCTTCGGCAGGCACTGCCCAATAGTGATAATCTCCTCTGTTAATAATAAAAGAAAAATCTTAAGAATATTTTGTGAATTCAGTCAAGGCTACGGCTGACACGGGCCAATCGCGATAACTTCCTGGGTTGTCATACGAAGGTGGGAACTGACTCTGCAACTTTGGCCGTAAAAGCTACAACAGACCTTATTTGCAGTAACTTTGCGAGACTCGACTCTGTGTATAACTTCTGAGAGACATCTTACGCTTACATCAGTACTCGGAACTACGAGGAAAGACGTTCTTGCTCTCTCAAGGCCGATTTTACATCATTTAGCCTCACCGGGCAACAGGAATACAACAGATATACGCTGACGTGTTGCAAGGCTGAACAAAAAAATAAAAAATTGTTTTACCGTCTCTTACTGGCTTTCAGCCCTCAACAGGATTTTTAATACCTGAATAAAGTAGATAACACTAATGCCTGAAGGCATCTCTAAATGTTTTTAAAGACACTTTCATTTTTTCATGCAATTCAGGATAGTAGACGAAAAGTTCCAAATTTCTTAAGACATCCATTAGAATTCCTAGTATGTTTATTTTTCATAATTACATTCTGATTAACTCATTTATGAGAATTAATCACCGAACGATTTGGAAAAATGCTCTTCGTTTTATAAAGGCTTCAGAGAGAGAGAGAGAGAGAGAGAGAGAGAGAGAGAGAGAGAGAGAGAGAGAGAGAGAGAGCATTATTTAAATTCACTTACCATCTCTTAGATGACTGAGTACGGAACACAAAATAAAACGGTTGATGCTAATGGCATCATTTGCATGCAAATGGTTCCAAATGAACCTTCGACGAGCCTATTCTTTTTTTCTTTTTTTTACCTAAAAGTCCTTCCTTCTTTGAGATCATAATAATTTTACGTTTGCGTCAACAATCCAGTAATACTGACAGACAAAATGGAGTTATACATCTCTCATTCTCATAGTGGGCGCTGATACCCACTGGGGAAATCAATGTCATTTTATAAAGTTGCTTTTGCTTAGGTGTGGCAAGGATGAGAAATTACAAATGCTGATATGCTTAGACTGATTAAGTCTTAAAGCCTAAGTTTTTGCCTCATGCTTATATACTGTTTAGGTGTGGCAAGGATAAGAAAATTACAGCTACTGATATGCTTAGAATGAATGTCTTAAGAACCAAGTTTTCCCTTAATGTTTATTGCGTTTGGGTGTGGCAAAGATGAAAAATTACAAATACTGATATGCTTAGACTAAATAAGTCTCAAGGCCCTAAACCCTTTCTTAACGTTTATTGTGTTTAGTTGTGACAAGGATGAGAAAATTACACATAATGATATGCTTAGACTGAAAAAGTCTTAAGACCTACGACTATCCATAATGTTTATAATGTTTACGTGTGACAGAGATGAGAATAATACCAATACTGATATGCTTAGAATGACAAAGTCTTAAGGCCTAAGTCTTTCCTTAATGTGTATTGTGCTTAGGTGTGCCAAGGATGAGAATATTACAAATACTGATATGCTTAGACTGAATACGTAAGTCTTCAAACCCGAAGGAGGTCTACAAAGCGTCCATGATACAGATGAATGCCGCGACCTGTGCAAGATTTAACGTGCTTCTAATGAGGCACCTGATGATCAGATGACAATGTACAAACCATCTTATTACTTTAATTGCATCTATCTATGCTTTCCATATGTATGGCTACAAATATACTTAGAAATAAATCTATACAGAGCTTTCGGGAATCTGTTTGAGTCCCCTTTTCAATTTGGCGCAGTGATGTAAAAATACTAACAAAGTAAAAAGTCAGAGTAATATTAATTAGAATTTTTGCGCAACAACATGAACAAGGAAATGAACAATATAACCCATTATAATTTTCTGGCTCAAATCAAAAGATTTACACAACTTTCAATGCAAGTTCTATGGAATCTCAGATAATAAACTCTTTGTAAATATTACTCTGAAACAACAACAACAACAACAACAAAACAATAATAATAATAATAACAAAAATCACATTCTTTTTTCTCAATATTATTCAACTTACAGTTTTTCTTTAGCAGTTTCTGCGTGTTTACAAAAATCAGAAAATGACACGCATAATAAAAGAATACTGTCGGGCGATGTGGAAACATCCATTTTTTTTTACACCCCTGTATATTTATTATTTGTTTTACCTATATTTATTCACTAAAGAATTTCTGCCCATATAACAGAAAAGAAAGCTTAAATCATTCTTTGGTCTGGAAGGAATTGATAAATATGTTGCACCAAACTTGACTCTTTAGAATCAGCATAGAGAGTATCTACCAGAACTTGTTCTCTCTCTGTCTGTCTGTCTGTCTCTCTCTCCTCTCTCTCTCTCTCTCTCTCTCTCTCTCTCTCTCTCTCTCTCTCTCTCTCTCTTAGCTTTCCTGTGCGCCAGATTACATTGAATTCACATGCAGTATTTACAATCTTTGTCTTAATAACAGTTAATTCGCACTAATTGCCAGCTATGTTCGGATCCTAATATAGAGCATCCCTTCATTAGAACTAAAAAAAAAACTGCTCTCTTTCCATCTTGGATTCGTTTTATGCAAATCTCATCTGCTATCCTAAATTCAATCCTTTTATGGAATAAAATTCCGAGTCTAAGCTCTTTCAAGTCAGCTGGAATACCTTACATTTTTTTTTTTAACTGATAACTCGAAACTTCTGGCTCAAAAGATGTTTCATAAACACGAAAGGAAAAAAAATAAAGAAGAAGAAGAATAAGAAGAGAAGAAGAAGAACGTACGAACGACTCGTAAGCATTCCAATTTTTTCTCCTAAAAGGCGGAATGTTGCAGTTCATCTCGGCGATGGCCTCATTCGAGAGAGAGAGAGAGAGAGAGAGAGAGAGAGAGAGAGAGAGAGAGAGAGAGAGAGATGGAACAATGCATCCTTCAGACTTACTCGGGCTCAGAAATGAAACAGAAATATTTGCAACACGGGGAGTCTGGGAAGATTCCTTTTCTTGTTCCTCCCAGCTTTCCAGATCTTCCCAAGGGGAATATCCTCTTTCTCCACACTTCTTCCCTCTTTGCAGTGGAACATGGCGGAAGGGGAGCAAAAGACAGAGAGATACAAAACAATCAGAGATAAGGGAAAAGTGATGAAAGTTGAAAAATAGCATGTTGCGGCTTTCAGAAGGATATATAAACTGCTGAGAATATTTTATTTAATCTTTCTTTAATTCGTTTTGTTTTCATTCTTCATTGATTCAATTTATTTTCTATTTTGTTGTACCAGACAACAGACCTTTCAAAACTCGTTTTTTGAAGAAATTAAAAACAGTTGAATTTTCAAAATGTTGATTGTTTCACTAAAGATGCAAAGCAAAATAAAAAAAATGAATAATTATTCTGTGATGAAATCATTGTAATATTTCTTCCATAAAAAAAACTGCAAAATAAACTACTGCATTTCATCTTGTCACTTATTATAAAGCTTAGACTGATAAATTTACCCGGAATATGTAAGGAGTATAATGGGTATTAAATTATATACGAAAGTAAAAATGAATTCACTACAGTAATTAAAAACAAGGCATTATCCGACCTCCAGCTTACTCGAAACGTGTGCAAGATTTTCCCCTAAGGTATATGTTGTAAACATTATATTCCTAACTTAGCGTGAAGTGGTCTTCGTAATTCATACTCATAATTAGTACTACCCATACTTACAACAAGGATCAAATAAAAAGGACACAAATTAAACACGTTCGTATATTCTCAGTTAAAGGTGGAAACTCAAAATAATTTCACAGAAACATGGAATAAATTCAGTACACCAAATATGTATGTACCTGACTTCTTGTTACCTGTCGTATCCAAACATTTTTTCTGTATCTGTCACATGAATAATTTTTCAGGGAAATTTTTCATGCTTTGGTTAATATTCGTTTGTCATTTCCTTTTTCATCGTTGCCCGGAAGGACCCCACTAAAATAATAATAATAATAATAATAATAATAATAATAATAATAATAATAATAATGAATAATAAAAATAATAATAATAATAATCATAATAATAATAATAATAATAATAATAATAAAATAATAATAATAATAATAATAATAATAATAATAAAATAAATAAATAATAAATAAATAAATAAATAAATAAATAAATAAATAAATAAATAAAATAAATAAATAAATAAATAAAATAAGAGCAATATACTAATCTAGGAAATATTCATCAGATGATGATTAAGGCTGTATCCAGTTTCATGTGTCGGGAAAAATAATTGAAAGCGAACTGTTATCAAACAACTGGCAATTCGATGTAACTTGATAAATCAGCGACCGAATTACTTTATATACGTATTTCCTTGTTATACAAGTAAAGTAAAAAAAAATATCATGAAATTAATATTCCTTTATATTGGAGTAGGTGATATCCAGAGAGAGAGAGAGAGAGAGAGAGAGAGAGAGAGAGAGAGAGAGAGAGAGAGAGAGAGAGAACGCTTAACTGACAGGTACAAAATTCACCGCTTTCTAGCTCTGTTCGAGAACCGACCGCTGGTCCATCAATTTGTGAGCCGCGTGCGCTATCACTGCGTCGCAAAAGAGAGAGAGAGAGAGAGAGAGAGAGAGAGAGAGAGAGAGAGAGAGAGAGAGCATGACGTAAGCAGCAAAACAATGCTGTCTCCAGACAATACAAAGACGGAGAAATGAGGCAGAAATATTAGCAACGCTGGGGGGTCTTGGGACCCACTCACTACCCCAGGAGGGACCCAACTGTCCTCCCCCAAAATCTCCTCACCCTCCTCCAAGTTAAAACTCAAAAAATTTAAGAAATTGAAATTTTTAAAAATATATGTCAGCCTGATTTCAAATGTGACTAACATTTATAGATGAACGAAAAACTAATTGACAGTGAAATCAAAAACTTTCGCGTTGTTCTTGTAGCTGAACCTACATATTGACAAACACTTAAAAAGGAAATAAAAATAAATATTCAGTAAACTCCAACAGCCTCTGAATTTCTGTCCTCTTTGTGGTACTTTTTTTAAACAGTTAAATGATACGAAAAACCCCAGCTTTATCAAATCAAATTATAATTCCCAAAGTTAAAACAAAAATCTTTATAGTATAATTGTTACGTTAACTAACACAGCCTTTCAAGTCTGTTACATAAAGTTCAGGAGTAAAAGAACGAAGTGAATTGTTAATGGAAAGAAAAATAAGACTAACAGATTATTTCCGTTTGTCTTTTTCACTTTCCTGTACAAATGGCCACCGAGAGCGAAATAGCATTTTAGCCTTGAACTTTCCCACTGATTTTATTTCCAATCATTTATTTACATTATTGTTGGCAGGTCATTAATGAGAACTAAAAAGACGGAAAATATCAGTAACTTAAACTTTTCATAACTAGAAGTAATTAGCAATGCAATAATGAGTTTATCATTCACCTGTCAATAGAAAGATCAAGGAACTTTCATTAGAGATATATTCAATAATATCGTTCCGGATTGCAACGTTTTTTGTGTCCTCATTCAGTTTAAAACTTCTCTTTGTCCACAGACTTTGAAAACTTCTTTTCATCCAGAGAACTTTCAAAACCTCTTTTCATCCAGAGAACTTTCAAAACCTCTATCATCCAGAGGACTTTGAAAACTTCTTTTCAGCCACAGGACTTTCAAAACTTCTTTTCATCCAAAGGACTTTGAAATCTTCTTCTCATCCAGAGAACTTTGAAAACTTCCTTTCATCCAGAGGAATTTGAAAACTTCCTTTAATCCAGACTACTTTGAAAACTTCTTTTCATTCAGAGGACTTTGAAAACTTCTTTTCATCCAGAGAACTTTGAAAACTTCCTTTTATCCAGAGGACTTTCAAAACTTCTTTTCATTCAGAGGACTTTGAAAACTTCTTTTCATCCAGAGAACTTTGAAAACTTCCTTTCATCCAGAGGACTTTGAAAACTTCTTTTCATTCAGAGGACTTTGAAAGCTTCTTTTTATCCAGAGGACTTTGAAAACTTCTTCTCATCCAGAGGACTTTGAAATCTTTTCATCCAGAGGACTTTGAAAACTTCTTCTCATCCAGAGGACTTTGAAAAATTCCTTTCATCCAAAGGACTTTGAAAGCTTCTTTCATCCAGAGCACTTTGAAAGAAAACTTCTTTTCATCCAGAGGACATTGAAATCTTTTCATCCAGAGGACTTTGAAAACTTCTTTTCATCCAGAGGACTTTCAAAACTTTTTTCATCCAGAGGACTTTGAAAGAAAACTTCTTTTCATCCAGAGGACTTTGAAAACTTCTTTTCATCCAGAGGACTTTGAAAACTTCTTTTCATCCAGAGGACTTTGAAAACTTCTTTTCATCCAGAGGACTTTGAAAACTTCTCATCCAGAGGACTTTGAAAACTTCCTTTCATCCAGAGGACTTTGAAAACTTCTTTTCATCCAGAGGACTTTGAAAACTTCTTTTCATCCAGAGGACTTTGAAAACTTCTTTTCATCCAGAGGACTTTGAAAACTTCTTTTCATCCAGAGGACTTTGAAAACTTCCTTTCATCCAAACGACTTTGAACATTTCTTTTCATCCAGAGGACTTTGAAAACTTCTCATCCAGAGGACTTTGAAAGCTTCTTTTTATCCAGAGGACTTTGAAAACCTCTTCTCATCCAGAGGACTTTGAAATCTTTTCATCTAGAAAGAATCCAGAGGACTTTTGAAAACTTCTTCTCATACCAGAGGACTTTGAAAAATTCCCTTTCATCCAAAGGACTTTGAAAGCTTCTTTCATCCAGAGACTTTGAAAGAAAACTTCTTTTCATCCAGAGTAACTTTGAAAACTTCTTCTCATCGAGGACTTTGAAACTTCTTTCATCCAGAGACTTTTGAAAACTTCTTTTTCATACCAGAGGACTTTGAGAAACTTCTTTCAATCCAGAGGACTTTGAAAACTTCTTTCATCCAGCGGACTTTCAAAACTTCCTTTCATCCAGGAGACTTTGAAAACTTCTTTTCATTCAGAGGCTTGAAAACTTCTTTTCATCCAGATGACTTTGAAAACTTCTTTTCATTCCAGAGGACCTTTGGAAAACTTCTTTTCATCCAGAGGACTTTGGAAAAAACTTACTTTTCATCCCAGAGGGACCTTTCAAAACTTTCTTTTCATCCAGAGGACTTTGAAAACTTCCTTTCATTCAAAGGGAACTTTGGAAACTTTCTTTTCAATCCAGAGGAAAACTTTGAAAACTTCTTTTCATCCATAGGACTTTGAAAACTTCTTTTCATCCAGAAGACTTTGAAAACTTCTCATCCAGAGGGTTTGGAAACCTCCTTTTTCATCCAGAGGACTTGAAAATTCTTTCATCCCGAGGACGTTGAAAACTTCTTTTTATCCACCAAGGACTTTGAAATTTCCTTTCATCCAAGACTTGAAAGCTTCTTTCATCCAGTTTAGCACTTTGAAAGAACCTTCTTTTCATCCAGAGGACTTTGAAACTTCTCTAAACATCCAGAGGACTTTGAAAACTTCTTTTCATCCAGAGGACTTTGAAAACTTCTTTTCATCCAGAGGAACTTTGAAACTTCTTTTCATCCGAGGACTTTGAAAACTTCTTTTTCATCCAGAGGACTTTCAAAACTTCTTTTCATCCAGAGGACTTTGAAAACTTCTTTTTCATTTCAGAGGACTTTGAAAACACTTCTTTTCATCCAGAGGACTTTGAAAACTTCTTTTCATTCGAGGACTTTGGAAAACTTCTTTTTCATCCAAGGCTTTGAAAACGTTCTTTTCATCAGAGGACTTTGAAAACTTCTTTTCATCCAGAGGACTTTGAAAACTTCTTTTTCATTCAAGGACTTTGAAAAACGTTTCTTTCATCCAGGACTTTGGATTTCCTTTCTTCCAAGGAAAACTTTTGAAAACTTTTCATCCAGAGGACTTTGAAAACTTGCTTTCATCCAAGGACTTTGAAACTTCTTTTCATCCAGAGGACTTTGAAAACTTCTTTTTCTTTTTTATCCAGAGGACCTTGAAAACTTCTTCTCATCCAGAGGACTTTGAAATCTTTCATCCAAGGAGGCTTTGAAAACTTCTTTTTCATCCAGAGGTTTAAGCCTTTGAAAACTTCCTTTCATCCAAAGGACTTTGAAAACTTCTTTTCATCCAGAGGACTTTGAAAACTTCTTTTCATCCAGAGGACTTTGAAAACTTCTTATTTTCATCCATAGGACTTTGAAAACTTCCTTTCTTACAGAGGACTTTGAAGTGTTCTTTTCATCCAGAGGACTTTGAAAACTTCTTTTCATCCAGAGGACTTTGAAATCTTTCATCCAAAGGACTTTGAAAACTTCTTTTCATCCAGAGGACTCTGAAAAACTTCTTCTCATCCACAAGACTTTGAAACTTCTTTTCATCCACAAGACTTTGAAAACTTCTTTTCATCCACAAGACTGAAAACTTTTCATTCAGAGGACTTCGAAAACTTCTTTTTAGCCACAGGACTTTGAAAACTTCTTTTCATCGAAAAAAATATTTCGAACTAAAAACATATTATAACAAAAGAAAGCAAAGACCCAGACACAGCGAAAAGGGAATATCCTCTTGGAAAATGCAGGTAGGACAAGGTTTTATTGTCTCCAGACTGAAGGCTTTTTTTTTTTACCTTAACAATGGTCTCGTCCAGGTAAAAAAAAAAAATAAATAAAAAATAAATAAAAACGAAGAGTAACGTTAGCACCAAAACAATGCTGTCCCCGGAGACTGCGGAAGCGGAGGAACGAGAGAGAAATATCAGTTACACCGGAATTCGGCCTCTTCCGAGAATCGGTGGGTCTTTACCGGCATTCCTACCCCCTACCCCCTCATCCCCCTATTCCTTACCCCTTCCACACTCAGGTATCCTTGAAAAAAAATATAAAGCAACCTTGAAATAACAAACAAACAAAAATCCACTATAAACAAATCCTTAATTTCTTTAAAAAATTAACATTCTGAAGTGACTCACGGAACAAATCTTGTGTTTGGAAAAAATGGGAATTTTAATACAATTCTGGATTAACGAATGGCCAAATCTTGCCTCTTAGAAACGATACTCGAACTGGGTCTGACCAATATCTGGATGGGTGACCAACGACCTCCCGTGACCATTCATGTGGACATGAGTTTGGGGGTCAGCATTTTCATTCCAAAGATCAGTACTTAGAAAAGGCTGCAACAAACTGCAGGGGTCTTGTATAAGCAGCAATAATATATAACGCTTATGTACGGAAAGCCAAGAGTAATGAACTTTTTTTGTATGTAGTGTTTTATTCAAAGAAATTTTATAAAGCGTATTGACTAATCTGGATATATTATTCTTAATGAATGATTCCAGATAATTTCTTATATTTTGTATTCAATATATTTATTGCTGAACCATTTTATTCGTCAGCATTATCTTTATTTACTTCTAATATTTCTCTTTGTCATACATTTCACTACCGGTACTACCACTCTCCCCAGAGAGAGAAGAGAGAGAGAGAAAAGAAACACACTTTGCCCATTTATAAAAGAGAGAGAGAGGTGGGGTGGGGGGGATGGAAATAAAAAAAGGTAAAAAGGAAAATCCTTATGACAAAAGTTTCGAAAACGAAGGGGACCGTCCAGATGATCGTTGTGTAACATTAATTGTCATTTTCCGAAAGAGTTTTTTTTTTTTTTTTTTTTTTTGTTTTTTTTTTTTTTTTTTTTTTTTTGCCAGAAATAAATAAAAACTTCGTTCGCTTGAAGGATGGAAGATTGTTTCGAAAGTTTGATCATATTTCCTCCATAAGGAAATAAATAAGTGGAAATGGGCCACGGAAGAAACGATTCAAAAACTAATAAATCCATTAATTACGTAATAATAAACAAATAAATATATTACGACAGTCGGTTTACTGGTATACACATATTAATGAATTTACTTATGTATTAACTCGACATTCAAACAAGCTTTTCCTATCGTTTTTATCATTTTCAAATACTGTCTCTATAGAGAAAGCTTGCCAAAACGTTAAAGATTAATAAAGCAAAGTTGTTAATTACTAATTATTAGATTAAAGTAAATTAATAATTTGTTAATTATAATTTGTTAATAGTTGTCCACACCTTTTTGATCTTATTTTAGGTTAAGTTTTTTTGTTTTTTTTTTTTAACAAGTTAGTATCGTTTATTAGTTCGATGAACTCTGTAAGGGAGTCATATGACTTCGCAGTTTGCTTTGTTTACCGCCTTCTCCCCCGGTATTCGTGAAGCCATTGAAGTGCCGTATTAACGATCGTTGTTTTTCTCTCCTATGAGCTGTGTTGACTCGTGGTTTTTTTTTGAAGGCTTGATCGTAAGGGTGGTGATTTGTGACAGAGTTAGTTCGAGTTCCTCCTCACATCCTGACGCTTCGCCACTTTATTTATGGTCACTTCAACAATTTTGTACGGAGATTTGGATCACGGCATCTTTATTCCTTCGCTGCCTTGTGTGTGGTCGCTGGTCTTTGTCACCCGCGGCATTCATCAGCCATGCCCCTTCCCTCGTTCTTCGGAAGGATTCAGAACGAGTTGGCCCGTGTCTACTGAGAACGGCGTAGTTTGTGGCGTGCGAGAACCGTTGACGTCCCGGATTCTCGGAGGCTACCACCCTCGGTGTTCCCGTGGTATTTTGGGTTGCCTGCAGGCATTGCAGCTTGACCCGGTTGACCTCTGAATCAGCGTCAGTGAGTTCTTGGAACTCGTGGAGACAAGTAGGGCGGCTTTCTACAGGTATGAGATGTTTTATAGCTATTTAAGACGATCGTGAATCGCTGAGTACCTGTAGATTTGCACGCCCCTGTTTGCAGTACGGTCTTCTGGACCTTGTATGCCTGAAGAGACGGTCTACTAAGCCTCTTGTGGTTGAATCAGTTTGTAAGATTATTTTCATAATTTATTATTTATCTACTTATTATAATTATTCTTAATATATTCTATTCACTAATTTAAGTTTTGAGTATAATTTAGTCTGTATGTGTTAGGTAGGAGTATTATTAAGTTTCCCTCTTATTTTCTCTTGCTTCCTTCTGCCTAACTTATTTTCTTAGGTTAGTTTTGTCTGGCCAGCTATTTGGAAGGTACCTACCTGAAGACATACTTAAAAATATCCTATTTCTTGGTTTAGGGTTTAGTTTAGTTATAGGTGATCTTTTAAAGATCTTAAGGTTGGTTTTTCCCTTGATATATATATTAATTTTGATTATTAATTTTGCCAACCGCTACCTTTTTCTTGTGTAAATAAATATTGTAACTTTTGTTGAGGTGTTTGCTCTATTGTTCCTAAGTTGCTGTGTTACATTTCTACTGACCGCAAATTCTGAGTAGAGACAAGAACCCTTGAAATTACGGCCGTAAATAAGGTCGTAACACTAATCAACACCAAATATTAATTGCGTGGAAACCTTTATATTCATTGACACGAAGCCCCTCACTCAAGAATTACACCGAGCATTCATGATCAGCAAAACAAACTCCACTGGAGGTTAGTTTTTTTTTTTTTTTCATCGAAACTCATTAATTTTCCAAATAGTTCCTATTCCCGATCAGACGTATTTTTACTCCAAGTAAACAAACAGTTCCTTCTTTCGTAATAAATTGAACAGGAAAGATCGCCAATGCAGATATGGAAGCGGGGGGGGAATTCTACAAAAACGCCTTCGCCTCAGGGAGCCAGTGACCAGCGTAAGCGAAGCCAACTCGGCTGAAAATACTGAAAATGCTCAGGAATTATAAAAGGCAAAAGAGGGTGCGACGGTTATTATCATAGCAATCAACAATAGACTCGTCTATTCCACGACCCAGGGGAATTATTGGAGTCAAATAAATGGAAATGTATAGATCCGCCGGAAATCGAGCTCTCGTGTACTGTGGACAGAAAGATTTTGTTGTAAACGTTTCGATGCAATGAGGGTCAGTTAGTAAAACGTTTTTGAAAAGCAAATGCAAAAGACACTAACTGAACAACGACAGCCAAATAGATTAATAATATAGAAACGGAGCATGGTAAGTTTCGATTTGTATCATTTCGTAGAAATTATTCAAAATCAAAAACAATTACATTTCTATCCATATGTTCGCATTTTCGAACACACTAACCTTAATTAAAAAGTACAAGACGTCCTGCCCACAAGAATATAAATAATGATAAATAAGAAAAAGAGGAGTTTAGGTAGTTTCAAGAGACCTACTATGAGATTCAGGGCCTCTGAAACACGGTTTTTTCGCAATAACTTTTTAAATATGCATTTCATAAATATAATGCTTATTCAGAATACATATTATCAATCAACCCATAAATTTTTGAGTGTATTCTGCATTACGTAGGTTGAATAAATTTGGTACTTATAATGTAAAAGTGACCTTTTTTGAAGACGGGCCAACTTACTCAGAGAAAAGGTTTCGAACGCACTCGTTACGTAACTTATGACATCATTTCTTTCCTCTTTCTCGATGGATGATTGGCTATACGTAACGAAGGCTAAACCTCTGGCAACAATGACATACAAATTTAAATACAAGCAAAGCAGTACACCTTTATGAACTCTGGAACCTCCCCACTGATAATTGTCATAATGAACAAACCAACAAAATATGTTAATAAATACAAAAACACTTTGATTATTAGTCTAACTCCCAAAATAAGTTTCCAAAGAAATTACAGTCTACTTTATAGGTCACAATCAGATTGACAAGATGTAGGGAATAGTTGGTAATTACCAAAAACATAGTAGACAAGCTTGATTTGATAACTGCTATATCCAATGTCAAGCAATTTTTATTTATTGGCTACTACCTATTTACTGAAAAAAAATAGCCGGTACCGTATATTGGCTTTAAACCTTCACCAATAATTATCGTCAGAATGGTGACTTCATGAGGCTCCACCCACTTTCGCCTCGTTATAATTCAGGATAACACTGAAGGCTACCATGGGCATTGTTGGATTAGAAAATTTAACTTCTGGCTATAAAAACTAATTTCTCGAGTAGTTGTAAGAAGTGCTAAATGATCCTCAAGGATCCCAGCAGTTGGTCTAAACGTTTAATTCATGTATATTACTGCTATACTGTTGCGGCACTACTGCTACAGTAGTATTACTACGCTAGCACTGATACCCCACCCACACCTATGTATCGTTCCGACATTCATAAAGTCTTTGGGTTTCAGAGCCGATGGCATTTCTGTCTGGTGGATGGGTGGGGCAACATTTAGTCAAAAAGTGTTTGTTTACCTTGCTTACGTAATGAATGTTTTTCGACTCTTGGCTCGTAATCATTGGCCATGGCGTCGGCTAGTTCATTTTTACTCTATAAAAATCAAAACTATCGGGTTTAGGTTATTGATAATGCTGACAAAATTTGTGTGTGTTGTAAAATATACATATGTCAACTTTCAACTACATCCGATGCCTTGACAAGGAGCAAAGTCCAAAAAACCGTGTTACAGAGACCCTGAATCTCATAGTAAATCCTGAAGCTATAATATGACCCTAGCTCATTATGTTCTTTAATTATAGTTATCCTAACATAATTAATACGAAATCTGAAACCTTATTTTGCGGTTTTTCTGATCTTGTGAAACTGTGTATTTAATGGAAAGGATCTTTCCTAGATAGTGACCCCAAAGGGTTTTCAGGGGTCGTTATCTAGGACTAATATATAATATCTTTGAGGGTCATTATATTAATGATATTTTCAGTCTTCCTTTGATGTTTGTAATGTAATCACCCAACGGCCATGAACAAACACGCCGCAAAGGTGGATACATATCAGGTTTTATAAAACCCTTGGGGGTCACTCACTACCTAGGAAAGATCTAATGGAAACACTTGATATGTAATTCCCTCAGCATACCATTCCCAATCCCGATGCCCTTCAAGTCCAAGTTCAGCCCCATTAGGTAGGGGAGGGGGGGTTGAAAAGGAGTGGGAAGGGGTTCACATGTAAAAATACCCGAAAACGACAGATATTAATGTCTAATCCATAGTTTTCGAGGTATCTGATTGGCTGGTAGGTAACGCATAAAATATGTTCACTACAGCAAATCGGTATTCGCCTACAGCTAGAAAACTCCTAATTGCCCGTAGTAATTATAATCGCTCACATGTGTACGCAAGATAAATGGACTTTTGCTGGAGATATGTTAGAGTAGTAGATTTACCTAATGTGAGATGGAGTAGGTCTTGTCTACCTCATGAGTGAGAGAAAGCTGTTTTAGTGAGGAGTGAGGGAAAAAAGGAGATATCGAGGCACTATAGCAGAGTCTCATTTGATTAATAGTTTTAGTTTTATTTGTTGCCGTACATACCATTCCCAGTCGTTTACTAAACTTATAACAAACTTCTCCGGATTTACTAAACGATAAAACTTATAGTGAAAAATAATTAATATTCAAGCGCCATAATCACACATTCTCTCACTCCCTTGTAAAATTCATTCTCGTCCGGTAGAACCAAGTTTCGCCTTCAAGATTTAAAACACCTCAACGGCAATTTGCTCATTTTCAAAAAGGTTTTTAAGAACTTTTTTTTTTTTTAAGTTTCCTCTGTAAGAACAAAGAAAAAAAATCTCTTAAAATGTCGCCGTAGGAAGCTTGTAATTACGAACGCTTTTCGTCACCCAGTCTCTTTTTATTCTCTCCCTCCTTTTCCTCTCTCGTTTAATTGCTGGCTAAATTACTCTGGCGAAGTAGAGAAGAAAAAAGGCCTTAAGGAGAAGAAAGTGTCTCACCTGTGGAATACCGTTTTGCAGATGAATTCCTGAATCTAAAAGAAGGACTTAACATAACATCCACGTTTGAAAGGTAATAAACAAAAAGGTTTTCCATTATGATTTTTTCCTTTCGTTAACAAACAAACGAAAAATGTAATCCAAAATTATGCTAACCGAAGAAAAGCAACTAAATCTAGAAGACTTCGTTTTTCTATTTTTGTTTATTTCCGTTTGTAAAGCAGCAAATAAAACTAAAACTATCAATGAAATGAGACTTAAGACTCTTACATTACTCTGCTATAGTGCCTTGATATCTCCTTTTCTCCCTCACTCCTCACTAAAACAGCTTTCTCTCACTCATGAGGTAGACAAGACCTACTCCACCTCACGTTAGGTAAATCTACTACTCTAATATATCTCCAGCAAAAGTCCATTTATCTTGTGTACACATGTGAGTGATTATTATTACTACGGAGTTTTCTAGCTGTAGGCGAATACTATGGATTAGACATTAATATCTGTCGTTTTCGGGTGTTTTTACATGTGACCCCCTTCCTACTCCTTTCAACACTTCAAAAACCACCCGCTCCCACCCACCCCCCCCTACTCCCTGCTGAACTTGGACTTGAAGGGCATCGGGAGTATCATTAGTCATCTCAGCAACCTCGAAAACTATGGATTAGACACTAATATCTGTCGTTTTTCGGTTTTATTTTATTTTCCAACCCCTTTATCCCCCCCCATCACCCCCCTCACCCCTTTCCTTTGGTGTCAGTGATGTCTTACCCTCACAGTTATATGTATACCAAGTTTAGTTGAAATTGCTCAATGCGTGTCAAAGTGTATGTGGCACATACACACACACAAATACATTTATTATTATTATTATTATTATTATTATTATTATTATTATATTATTTCATTATATATTTATGTGCGTGTATGTGTATGTGCGCATGCGTGTGTGTGTGTGTGTGTGTGTGTCAGCGGCAGATCTGAAGTCTCTCAAACGGTTGTGTATGTTCGTCAGTAGTACTGTCTCTGTAGCATATGCATTGTGATCTCTAACACTATGTATCAGTCCCTCGTCAATGGCTTGGAAATAAAGTCGAGACCGGTCAGGACCTACACTCTGTCTCTTATTTTTTCACCTGTGGTAATGTGTGATATAAGTGAAGTAGAGAGGAGAGTACGAGAATCGCTCGAGATAGAGAGAGAGAGAGGAGATGAGACGAAGAGGAGATATGAGAAAACATACTTCAACAAAAATACTAGACAGTATCAATTTAGGATTAGTACCAAGAAAAGCTGTTGATAACCTATGTCTAAACCTTACTTCAGTCACCAGGGTAAAATAAAAATAAAAATAAAAAAAAAAAACTTCCTGGAAGAAAATATTGGCCAAAGAGAATGATAAAATAGAACGTAAAACCTGTCGTAGCTGAGATTCCAACGGAAGAGGAAAAAAGTTACAGCCCGTATCTTATTCATAGGCATCTTTGTGTGAGATGCTATGGCTTATACGTTGGTCTTTTCATTGTTTTTCAGGCTATGTCACCATTCTTTTTCTCCTCTTTCTAAAAAAAAGAACTAATAATAATAATACAAATAATAAGGACTATATTATTCATTATTATTATCATTATATTGGTAGTATTCTGAGAAAGATCTAAACATCACCTTAATTCAAATGAATTCAAATAATCTCAAATATTACGATTAAATTGCTTGACTAACCCTTTTATGCTACTAAATCTATCACCACTACTATCTTACTATCACTATCATATGCTCTACAACTAATATCATTACCGGTACAATTATTTCAAGGATAATTATTATCATTATTATTATTACTATTATTATTCGTTCCCTCAATAACTCTCCGATGTTAGATGGAATGGAAAGAAGCCAAGAAAAGCGGGAAGTGGAGGTGCCTAATAGAGAGAGAGAGAGAGAGAGAGAGAGAGAGAGAGAAGAGAGACAGTCGCGTGGGAGGACTAGTTCCTGGAAAAGACGACTTCCAGTGTTGCTAATATTTCCAACTCATTTCCCAGCCTTTGTGATAGCTGGAGGCAGCTTTGTTTTGTTGCCTCGGTAACTTTTTTGGGGGGAGTTTTTTTTTCACCTCTTTTTTTCTATTTCATTTTTTGTACAGGCGGCTATTGTTAATGTGAATGGGAACATTTCGTTGTTACGGTTTTTTTTTATCTGATTCGGTTTTCTTCCTTTCTTGTTCCCTTTTTGTATATATGTTTTTTTTTCTATGGAATTTTCACTCTTTGAATACAAATGATTTTAAGGGGTAAGCGCAGCCTCTAGTACATATCAGATAAGCTTAATGAATCCTTTTTTTCTTTTACCTTTCTTTTTTATGGAACAGGTTTGTTCATTTCATAATTGCCTGTAAAACACGACTATACACGACTTCTTTCAATTATTCATGTTTACATTAAAGTGATTACTCTTTTTGTTGTGTAACATGTATTAACTTTTATTCCAATCTTCTCTGTACAGCATAGCCGCTCAAAAAATATATATCCAGAAACACAATCCAGTCGCTCAAAAAAAAATTAATTTATCACATGAAGTAAGTAATGCTCGTTTTATTCCGCTGACGGTTAAGATAAAAAAAAAATTAAAAAGCAACTTTCGCTTGGAGAAAGCGTGATTAATCTAACGCCAAGAACATGAAAGAAAAAATGGAAAATGCTTCAACATAAAGCCTAAGAAAATTTAATACTCCCAATCGGCTTTTTTTTTTTTTTTAAATAAATACAACGGTCTTTTTTTTAACATTTATCGAAATTAAAGTAAGTGCTATTTTGTTTATAGGTTTTGATATTAAGGATTTTGCTCTGGTTTTTCATTATATCATTATATCGTAATATCTTTTCGTAGCTTTGTTCATTCTGTTCTCGGTTTTTTTTTTAATAAATACATCGCTCTTGTTTTTTATTTATTTTACATTTATCGAAATTAAAGAAAGTGCTATTTTGTGTTGTTTGTCATTGGGTCGCCTGAGAAAAATTTCTTTTCAGAGAGAGAGAGAGAGAGAGAGAGAGAGAGAGAGAGAGAGAGAGAGAGAGAGAGAGAGACCCTTAGAGGTATTTTTTTGTATTATTCCTCACACCCTAAGACAGCTAAAACCAAACTCGTCGACCAAATTTCTTTACGATCAGAAATGATCAACAGTTACAAAACCTGTGATTTATTTATACAAAATAAGGTAAAGGAAAAAAATACTTTAGAGTAAGATATTTAAATTTCACTTAAACAGATAAGATTATGAGTTAAAAATCAACTATATTTATTCAGAAGCAACGTCAATGGTTGTTCAAAATCATATAGCTAAAGCTCTCTCTCTCTCTCTCTCTCTCTCTCTCTCTCTCTCTCTCTCTCTCTCTCTCTCTCTCTCTCTCTCTTCAGCCAAGGAACAAATTCATTTCTTCATTTCTTACTAAAATTACTTAAACTTGTCTAAGAGTGAAAATACATTGTTGTCTTTAACAAAGAAAAACATTATATTCTGCGGAGAATAGATATTTTTCCTCATTTTTATTAATTCAGGAGAGCTTTAGTTGCCAAGTAAATTGTGTTTTGTTTCATTTAATTTAAAAATGTTTTTATCAGGTATAAGAAGAACAGTTTTTCTCTATAGTACTCATATGTCGAAGGAACTTCAATCTTTTCTTCATGTAAACACAGAAAGAATGAATTTGTTCTCTTTTCACAACTAAAACAAGGAATTTCTTTTGCATTTTGGCTACAGAACTTTTTCCAAATCGGAACATTTTCCTTTTGTAGTAAATGAAAACCCAAAGAAAAATCTTTCATATCAAAACCTATAAACACCTATAGCTTTGTTTGTGCCTCAAAAGCTCCTTTTCTGTTCAAACTTTAAGTCTAAAAGTGGTTCCAGACGATCAACTTTTGTGATGCGCTCTTTTCCGCGTCAAATAATTCCTTTCAAAATTTTTGCATCGATATTGAGTACGAACCTTCCACGTGCACCCTAGATGATCAAAGTTTTGGGTGCAATGCTCAGAACTGCGCAAAACTTCTGATCATCAAGCATTCCCTTAGGGGTGCCACAAGAACTCAGAAAGCCTAAGAAAATAATTTTTTTTTATACTATTTTCAAGCAGTTTAATGGCTAAATAAACATATCCTAGATGAATATAGCTCATTCATTCTTTGACAGGTTTACACATATATTCAGTGAGCTAATATCATGGCCTCGTCAGTCACCAGGCATCAAATTTCGTGATTTCTGTCCTATACGAACACTCAAAATTTCATGTGAGTTACCCAATGGACAAACCGGTTTTCTTTGATGTTATTGCAACCGCAATAGAAAACGTAAGATCTTGATATTTTGCAATAGCAAATTACTTTTAACAAATAAATGAATAAATCATAGGTGTATGACTACACGACTTATACACATTGCGTAATAATGATTTATAGTAAATCTGAAAACATTATATATATATATATATATATATTATATATATATATTATATATATATATATATATATATATATATTAGTAGGGATTGTGCCTTGTATTTTAAGGCGCCCTATGAGGTAATGTTAGACTAGCGATAATCTATCGCTAAGTCGGTTGGTATTGCACTTCCATCTTAATGGAGTGTCTGGGGTTGTAGATCACTTACGAAGTCGGTATTATCTTTACGACGATGTGTTAAACTCATGGTTCGGTGAGGTTCTTGTAGAAAACACAAGGTATAAAAATAGTATTCTTCTGAAGTTTTACATGATGAAGATCAGGTATGATCGTACAAGTCTTCTATGACGATAGCTTGATCGCTTCTGCCAATGATGATGGCTAATCCTATTCCTCTACATGAATAAAGCTTAGGTAAAGAGGTACAGGTCTTCTAATGACGATAGCTAACACTGTTCTGCTCGTCTACCATCTCTGTTACAAGTTATGAAGGAACAGACAGTAGTTTCGAACATATGAACATTACTATCAGATGACATAGTTTCATACGAACACACAATCAAATGAGACACGCTACAGATCACGTAGGCGGTAGTTGTCTCAAGCAGGGAGCTTGGACCTAATGTTTATAAACAATTGAATGACTACAGGTGACGGCATGTTATCTTAGCTTACACTACTTATTGTATACGTCATCTTTAGCGTCTCTAGTCTGATCACATTCCTGCAAGCAATCTGGTTGACCTCTTTAGTTTTAGACTTTTATATATATGGACTAACATTCCATATTTTTATTATGTAAACACTTACATTAGCTCGGTCAGACTACCAAAACCAACTACTGAATATTACTCAACTTGACTTGCATTTGACTTATAGGAGTGTGATACAGACACTATATGAATATATATATATAAGTAATAAAAAGTTCATTGTGTACATGAATTGATTCAAGTAATAAAATATAAAAACAAATGATATTGGTAAAGAATAGTGATCACATGATAGATATAATGATACAGTTTTTCCACTTCATCTCTTTAAGATACTTTATGCTACAGAAAATACTAATGTACTCTGATAATTGCATAGAATGAAGATTAACATGATAAAAAATCATATTTTAACTGATAATTTCATATATGAAATGATAAAATTATTAATGTTTATGCTGATTGATTCGTTGCTTTTTATGCTAACTGTTATATATCTGCGGATATTGTTAAGGTAAAAGGTAACTGATTGATTATAGGCTACCTGATTTGTTTATACATATGTATATGGATTCATATAATATGATTATATATTTGCACTTTAAATAGAGTCCTATTGCGTACACGCAAAGATATATTTCGATTCTGTTATTTATGATCATTTATATATAGATTCCTAGTGCGTACACGCAAAAAATATATTTCGATTCTGTTATTTATGATCAATTATATATAGGATACATGATACTTTATATATATAGGATACATGACCGAGGTTATACTACTTCACTTTTAACTAGCTTTCGAACAACTTTTCGTCCATTACACAGTTCCAGACAACCACCTATAGCCAATTGAAACGGCCTTTTTCAATGGTTAAAACAAGGGGAAAATTTGCCTCCCTGGGCGGGTCCGACGTTCTATTTTTGCGCTCATACAATTATTCTCTGCATCCTAAGCTACACGATTACGTTCGCGATGAATAAAAAAAACATCCCCAGCACGAGTCCTTCGCCAGCAAAGTAGAGTTGAATATCCTTCGGGTCGTAATTGTCGGAAGTATGTCCCTTTTTGTAGTCGATTCCGACAGTAGCCGGAGCATTCCGCATTAAAACGAGATTAACGACGAGATACGGTGTCGGTCGAAGAAGTCCATGAAATTCCTTTCACATTGTAGGCGGTTGTTACTTGACTGTAGTCGTCCGCTGCCAACGAACGATTTTTTTGAAGTTGCGATGTGAAACTCTCGTACTGCAGGATACTGTAACCAGGTTCCATTAATCAGCCTGCAAGTGAAATTATACTTGTCACAAGGGCAAAGTAAATTCAGACGACATCCAAATACAGGGGAGGGGAGAGAGCCATTTAGACCAGACTTAACCCACATGAATTCGCTGATATTTCGGAATTCAAAAGAGTCCGCTGTACAAACTTTTTTATCCATGGCATTAACAATGAGTAAACTATCCAGGTCTATGATGACTTGTAAAAATATCCAGAATTATAAAAAATAAATAGGTATCTTTACGAATCTCAAAGAAAATTCGATATTACTGGTAGTAAAGTTACTACAAAGAAGTGGAAAACGGAGAATAATTGTAAGATTGCCAGGCAACAAAATAAGAGTCAAAGAGAAGATTAATCATGATTCTATGTGCCCTAACAAAAGTTTCATATTCAATTTTCTCGTGCGCATCCTCTGAGGTTAACTATTAAAACATTATTAATAGGTAGGAGATGCAACGAAAAAAAACCCACTATGTAACTAATTTCTAAATAAACTTTGGGTTTTCCAAGAAAATGTGCATTTTCATCCCATGAATGTGATTTACTTGAATTGTAATAGGCTAATGTTGCAAGTAAATATTTCTTATCCACAACTTGATAATTCTAAATGTCCGTTTACCCATGTCATAAGCTGAATTATTGACTCTAATTGTCTATGAGGTTCAGAAAAAAAAAATTAATTCATTTTGTTGTTATAGAAATTCTATTTGCTTATTTTGTTCATTAATTTTAAAATGATTGCAAGTCCTTAGCTAAAGTTGCATTGCGCATACGGATAGACATGTCTGCCTTGCCCATGAGAAGTTCGGGCTAAGCATTCCTTTCTCCAGTCAATCTGCTTTTGCAAGCGCGAGATGAAGCCTGTGTAAGCAGATTATTGAGGTTAAAAGGAACAAATGCTGATACGGCAATGATGACGTCGTCACTTGGCAGGAGATTGCTCTCAGCCAGCTAAGAGTTACGTTACTTGCTGTAAAAGATACGACTTTAGTATTTTCAAATGATATTTTAGTGTTTTTAATTCTCCACCCGCATGAGAAGAATGTCTGAAAAAAAAAACAACAGTACCAAAATTGAACAATATATTAGTTTCATGTTGGCATTATGTTAAATAAATATTCCTTATTCAAACTATATGAAAAAGGTTTCCATACAAATTCTATATATATTATTAGCCCTGTATAAGATTCATATAGGATTATTCCATAGATAACATTTTCACTTCTAGACTTCCTGACTTTAAAATCTCTTTTATTTTATTTTATTTATTTTATTTATTATTAGTTTTATTTATTTATTTATTTTTTTTTTCATTGACTACGATATAAAATCACCGGGACAGACAATATGTCAGTAGATTTTGGATATGTGTTTGAACTTTTAGCTTATTTGTCATTACTAAAGCGTTAAGTTAGAGTTCAAATCTTTACGCATATATATTTGGATATTTAATTATCTATGGTTACGTTTTGCTTATTGATTTTATCGTGATTCCTTTTTTATTATAATTTGTAACCCTTCCGACTTCTTACGGAGTGTATTATATTGACTCCACTTGTATCCATATTTATTTTATTTTTTTTATATTTATTTATTTATATATTTTTTTTTATATATTTATTTGATAAATTAATGGTTGGCTTGAATATGTTTGGAAGTGTTCTAGCGGCGTACCGTATAAGGCTACTTGCGGCATTAATTCTATAGATACAAGATATAACTGATAAAGGTATTTAAAAACGCGAGAACCGCTATAATCGGTCGGATCCAATATCACGAGTTGTAACTCGTAAGACATTGACACTTCCTATTTAATTATCCGTTATTCTACCAAACCGATTTGACTCTGGGATGATCAAATATATATTGGTTTTTCTTAATGGAAAGGAATTCACACAACGTGTTAAGGAGATTATTATTGATTTACACCACCCGAGTCACAGATTATTATGTGTTGAATTCCATATTTACTGATTTAGCACTCATAAATATTCCTAACGCACTCAATTTCGGTGTTTGTTTTTAGTGCTATTAATTCTATATAACGTGTCAAGGAACTATTAACACTAAGAAGTGTTTATTCCCTCTGTCAGACTCGTAATTCCGTTAATAATTCTACGTATATTCTTTCAAGGATTGATTTGGCACAGGATAGGCCCTTAACTGACAGGTGTCTTAGTGTGTCCCTTGTTTTCATGACACGTGTTACAATCAGTTATGTGCTTTTTATATCTGTAAGCATTGTAGGCCAGTAAAATAGTGATTTGGCTTTCTGTGACATAGTAGGGAACCCTGGATGACGGAATGCAACCAGTTTATGACGATTGGTATGAAAGAGATTATTACTAATACCTGGTCGTTAGTCATCTGCTGTGTTCTTCGGGTTTACCTCGTCACAGACCTACATATAATATTACATTTGATTACATTATTCTGATACACATACTTTAAATATACTTTTGCTTTAGGGTTTCTGCTCGAAGTGTGTATTGTTTTTGCTTAGCCGCTGACCCTGTTTCCGTTTCGAAGTGTTTATTGTTTGGGTTATGTCTGTTGACGCTTGCTTTGTTCAGTTCGTAACAGTTCTGCGCTCCGACCCAGATATTCAATGCTCGCGATCTCTTGGGTTAAGGAATTTTCTTGTTTAGATACGGTTTTAACAATAGGTACGGATGTTCTATATCTTTTAGTCCAATTAATGGTTCTTTGCTGTATGGTGCGGGATTGCGGGATAATGCGTCAGCTATGATATTTGCTTTCCCAGGTAGATATCTTATCTTGGCTCCAAAGACCTGAATGATCATTTGTCACCGAGTTCCTTTTGGACTGTGATTAAAGCCTTTGAAAAAACTCGGTAAAGGACTCATGTTCAGTAAGGACTTTATCAGGATAGCCATAGATTATGAACTTAAATATACTAGTGAGTTAAAGATACCTAGCCCTTCCTTGCCTATTAACTGTATATTTACTTTCAGAGGGCTTTAGTTTACGTGAATAAAAAAGCTATAGGGAAGAACTGTTTATCACATTACTGAAGTAGTATCCTCTTACCCCTTGGTCTGAGGCGTCTGTTGCAATAAAAAAAAAATTCCTTATTTAAATCAGGGATTTTTTAAGTTAGGTAAGCTGCATTTTCCGCTTTTAAGATATCGAACGCCTGTTGATGCTTTTCAGACCATAATAAATCTACGTCTTCTCGTAAGATCTGTTAAAGGAGCTGTCATGATTGAAGAGTTACATATTTACATACGATTGTAATACCCACTAAAGCGCGAAAGTGCTGTATCCCCTTTTACGTTAATAAGTACCGGAAAGTTATGAATAGCCGACACCTTACCATGACTACTTTTAAGACCTTGACCAGACACATAAAACTAGATAAACATGTTCGGTTTTAAAAAACTCTCATTAGATATGTTACTCTGAGATTATTTGTCTTTGTCTCTGTAGCACTAGCTCTACTTTATGTGAATGTACTTCTAAGGTATTAGAAAAGATTACAAGATCATCCATATAGGCATGTAGGTTATCCCCTAAAAGTCTCCAAACACTATATGTAATTGGGGCGCAACGTAAGCCGGTAGGCATACGTAAAAAAATTGATAATGTCCCCTGAGTGTGCTGAAAACGGAGTATGAGGTACAATCACTTAGGTAATGGTATCTGGTAAAAGCTTTTAAAGTAAGTCCAAGTTGGTGCAAAAAATTTATTCTAACCTAACAGAGATAAGATGTCGTCGGTACATCGCACTGGAAACTATCGGGAGTCGTTTCCTTGTTTAAGCGACAGAATCTACGCAGATACGCGAAATCCGATCTTTTATGGCATGACATTTGAGGGAAAAATTATATGGCTTATTTGATTTCCTAATGACTCCTATTACTAACATTTTCAACTTCGTCATTTATCTATTTTTGAAAATTTCTTGGATTGAGACTCGATACTAAGGTACGTAAATATCTTTATGTTTGTCCTTACCCGTGTTTTGTGTTAAATTACATCCGTTTTTCCCAGAGATCACTCGCTAGTGGAGAAACTTCCTGGTATTCAGGTAAAAGATAAAAAAAAATTCTGCTGAATCACCTCTGCTTGAATGACTTTACGGATATTACTTTAGATAGATTATCAGAGAGATTCATCCACGACTGGTGGGCGTGATTAAAAAATAGCAACAATAAAAAATGCGTATTTTATAACTTCCGTATCCACGATATGTATACTTTTAGGGCTTTGTTCGCGGAAATCGTTATATTTCAGAGTGTCGGGAAGGATTAAAATTTCATTTCCCAGCGTCAAAGTCTTTTACACGCACTAAGACATTCGAGGGTGCATGCTTCTCGAGATTTTTGCGTGCAAAGTACGACTGCGGTTGTGGGAGAATTCTGTTGGGTCATTTGAACAATGTTACGATTTATGAGACAAATGTATAGTTCCTTTATATAAGTTATTATTTGATTAACTGTCTCATTTTTGTTCAAACGGATTTTAATATGTTTGAAGGTTTATAGGATTTTTCCTTTGATAAACACGCCTTATTTTGCAGGATGTAAGAATATTTTGTATACCCCTAGATGGATCTTACAATTACACTACATACAGATCAATGTTTTTTATAACTATAGAGGTATCTGTAAGCGCTCGCTTATCCGGACTTCTCATTAGGGAAGTTCGAACAACAGAACGGTTGAGATCCGTTAAAATACAGGATAATACGTGTACTAAAGAAATAAAACAGATATTTCTAATTTTACGGCGCGTACAGTTGGGCTTAATCCACCAGTATTTATTATAACTTATGTATTAAAAAGAAACGAAAACCTGTTCTGATTACTTTATACGGTCGTGTGTTTCATAGGAAAAATCCTTTTTATTCAAAAAAGATATCGGTATGTAATGTACCAACATCGCTTTTCCCCACTCTGCTAGAGTCGCTTATTGTGTGGAATTTGCTATGTTTTGAACACTTCGGCAGTTTTTGACTAACCTTGACCGCTTGACTAGGTGACACAGTCACCGAGTTTGCTTGTTTGATTCTGAACGGGCTACTGTTTCTATTTTCTTTTGTAATATTAGGATCCTTCTCTTTATTACCACCGGCAACGTATTGGTTGTGTTTTTTAGCATTATGTTGCTGGTTACGTATAAAGCAATGATGATGAACTATTAGGAACTGAGCGATTACTAATAAGACAAGTTATCTCTACTGTATTCAATTTTAAACTGTTTGTACTTCATTCTTTGCTAAAATTTGAAATAGTGAGGGATCCTGGTCAGCGCATTTAGCCTGATGAAAGTTTTTTTTACAGACATGTTATTCCTTGCAATCCAGCCATATTTTTAAAGTTAAGTGAGTCATTGAGGTTCGATATTTTATATAACTCAAAAAACTCAAGGCTAAACTGCGATCGGGACTTTGCAAAGGAGCATTTATTGTCATGACCCGAAATAGTGTTACCTCTAATTTATATAGATTTGTACGGGTGTTCCACTTGTTTTTTGTGTGTTTTCTAATCACTACGGTGCTTAACGACCCTATCCGTGCATCTGTATAAATACAGACGTCCACTGCGTAAACGCATATTCACTGTTTAATATGATTTGTTACGTAAGGAATTAATAATCACCCAAATGATAAAATTAACATAGTATATGATTATGATATTTCAGTAGAACTTCTGGAAACGACACTCAAAGATAAAAACTCGCAGTAGCGAAATCTCAATGATATAGATAATTTCTGTAAAAAAGTAAGATTAAGAATGTCTCGTAACTTCAGCCACAGGAATAACGAAATTCGACCTGCAAAGGAAACACTCAAAGTTACTCCAAATGAATAAAAAATTGTACTTAGCTTGCTTTTGTGGGAAGTCACGGTGTTCCGATAACGATACACGGCCTTGGTCCTCCTTCTCTATTTAGCGGACGACCTGGTTTGGCTTCAGTTTCCCCCGTGCGCGTTGTTTCGATGATTCGAGCCCTTGAAAATCCGATGCTGCAGACGCGTTCGGTTTGTTCTTGCAGTGCCGGAAACGCTCACTAACGATGTTTTCTTGAATGTTTCTAATGAGAAGACGAAGCTTCCGTTGCCGTAGGAAAAGGACACGTCGGTTTTTTGTTTCTTGAAGTTATTCACTAACGATGATACTAAGTTGCTTGACGAATCTTGTTGTTTTCTGAAGTCGCTCACTAATGATGATACTAGGTTGCTTGAAGAATCTGCTGCTTTCGTCGTCGTTGACTTCATGATTTATTATTCTGTTTTTTCTTCGTAGGACGTTGTAGAGTTCTTCTGGTCCGCTGGCCACCAATATTAGGGCTTGTGCCTTGTATTTTAAGGCGCCCTATGAGGTAATGTTAGACTAGCGATAATCTATACGCTAAGTCGGTTGGTATTGCACTTCCATCTTTAATGGAGTGTCTGGGGTTTTGTAGATCACTTACGAAGTCGGTATTATCTTTACGACGATGTGTTAAACTCATGGTTCGGTGAGGTTCTTGTAGAAACACAAGGTATCAAAATAGTATATTCTTCTGAAGTTTTACATGATGAAGATCAGGTATGATCGTACAAGTCTTCTATGACGATAGCTTGATCGCTTCTGCCAATGATGATGGCTAATCCTATTCCTCTACATGATAAAGCTTAGGTAAAGAGGTAGGTCTTCTAATGACGATAGCTAACACTGTTCTGCTCGTCTACCATCTCTGTTACAAGTTATGAAGGAACAGACAGTAGTTCGAACATATGAACATACTATCAGATGACATAGTTTCATACGAACACACAATCAAATGAGACACGCTACAGATCACGTAGGCGGTAGTTGTCTCAAGCAGGGAGCTTGGACTAATGTTTATAAATAATTGAATGACTACAGGTGACGGCATGTTATCTTAGCTTACATACTTTATTGTATTACGTCATCTTTAGCGTCTCTAGTCTGATCACATTCCTGCAAGCAATCTGGTGACCTCTTTAGTTTTAGACTTTTATATATATGGACTAACATTCCATATTTTTATTATGTAAACACTTACATATATATATATATATATATATATATATATATATATATATATATATATATATATATATATGTATATGTATATATATATATATATATATATATAATATATATATATATATATATATATATATATATATATATATATATGTATGTATATATATATATATATATATATAGATAATTACTTTTTACAAGGTATGTATGTAGTTAATGTAACTTATATGTATTAACCCTAATATCCTTTTAACGTCTCGAATTCAAGAAGGTATGATGGCATTGCAGTTAATACTAGAATTACACACATACATACCCGCACCACACACACACACACACACACACACACATATATATATATATATATATATATATATATACATATATATATATATATATGATATATATATATATATATATATCAAAACACACCTACTATATATGTATGTGTATAATTGTAATGACCACGATGCCCGCTTGACGTCTCGATTTCGAGAAGTTAGGAGTGCATTTCCGTTAATATAATTACAGATGCGCGCGCATTTAAAAACAAGGTCTTTATACGGAAATTTATAACAAAAATACGTATCACTGAAAGAAAATATTACCATCAAAAGGAACAAAGAAAGACTACGTGGCGTTTTTGAAGGGAAAACATCCATCTATTTTTTCTTCTTCTTTTTTATGGGTTACATAAGAGCTAATCTAGGTTAGAGTGTGTTTATTCAGCTATGTGAGACGAGAGGTACACGCTGTTTATACAGATCATACTTAACTTCGAACCCTGTGTAGTTTACAAGTTAAACTCTCCTATGTCTGTGAGTGTCTTCACGCGTGTCAACAGTTGTACCTAAGATGTTTATTTTTTAAATTTTTTTTTATCCAGGTATTAGCTACGAGTTCAAAATCATTCTAGGCAACTTGAAATTACATTAATCTTTTGTTAAATCATAGTTTTTTTTAACTATGGAAATGGAAGTGCAGGGTAGAAGGAAGAAGGGAAGACCAAGAAAGAGATGGCGGGATTGTGTAGGGGAAGATATGGAATTGAAAGGTATAAATAAGAACGAGGCACAGGACAGAAATCGATGGAGACGACTCATTCGCAATGGCGACCCCATATAAAAATGGGTTTAAGCAAGGAAGAAGACTTCTAAATAGAATATCAAAATCTTTTATTATATATATTTTTTATCCTGGTGTTGGATATCCGTTCAGAATGCGTCTCAGGAACCTGAATTTACATTAATCATTTGTTAAAGTAAATTAAATGCGTCCATGAAATCTCAGTTACTTTTTTTCTTTATTTCTAAATAAAATATCAAAATCTTTTATCATATTTCTTATTATGGTGTCGGATACCCGTTCAAAATACGTCTCGGGAACTTGAAATTACATTACTCTGGGGTTAAATAATATCAAATACTTCCA
>NC_087221.1:25290307-25302807 GCF_015104395.2 Macrobrachium nipponense
ATAAAGAAAAGTGAACAGCATGATTTTTCCTTGTTTACTTAAAAAAAAAAAAAACTATATCGTTTATTCTTTTTTAGGTGGAATAGTATTTGATTATTCTCATCATTGTTTTTATTCAATACTAATTATTGTTCGTGTTATTTTGGGTCTCCTATTATTACCCACTTACAATTCCTCCGGTTTACTAACTCCTGTGTTTTTTTGTTTTTCCCCCAAATTTCTCTTGGTTTCTTCCATTTCTCTCCTTCGCAGCTTAACCCTTCTTCCTCCCTTTCCTACGCAAAAAAAAAAAAAAATACATCTCTTAATTTCCATACTTTCCTTCTCTCTCCCTTTATTAGTTTTCGTCGCAATCGCTCTCATAACTTTAATGGCCATACTTCGCATCGCAGTCACCGTAAACTACGTGCCTCGAATTTAACGGCCCGGAAAAGTCCCAAATAATTTGCGCGCTTATCTCAACGGCTTCCTGCTATCAGTAATGAATTTGGCGCTCTCCATCTCCGGCGAAATCGCCCCGGCAACAAATAATGATCAGCTACTGCTGCTGGTCTGTAAACGCCGCGACTTATCGCCTTACCCCCTCCGCCACCGAGAAATTCCTCGATGATCTTCAAAGACCTTTACGAAGTGGGGGGGGGGAGAGATTTGCTGCCCCACGGAGGATTAATTCCCACGGCAGATAAACGGCGGATTAATATCAGTAACAGCAAGGCCAAAGCTCTGCAAGTATTAGATCCGGCCAGTGCATATATATATATACGCCGTGTTGGCATCGGGTTTCGAATTGCTGGGTCAAAGATCTGCAATATATCCGCGTTGCGCTGAGGAGATGCGATACGAACGCCTTCTGCCCGGCTTCCCGAAGGCTTCCAGTAACGTCGTCAGCTTTTAATTCATCATCGTTGACTCTCCAGGACAAGAAGAAGAAGACGAAGAAGAAGAAGGAGAAGAAGAAGAAGACGAAGAAGGAGGAGGAGGAGGAGGAAGAGGAGGAAGCTGAACTTCAAAATGGATGGTAGTTGCCGCTTTACATGGTAATACCGACCGAATGGGGGGTCGGCGCGATAAATGGGTCCCCACAGGGGAACCCATTAACTCCGGCTATACTGTTCCCGAGGGCTCAATCCATCAGCGCCAGGAAACGGCGACGCTTCATTGCTCGCAACCAATTACCAAAAACATCTTGTTGGCCCCCGACACGGCTATCGGCGTCAAAGAATTTATTTCAATCGGTGTCGGGGAGGCTTTGACGGAAGGGCGCCTTCGGAAGTGTTTTCCTCCTCCTCGTCCGGGCTTCGTTGTTATTCCTCCGGCGACTGTCGTTTCGGGAGATAACTGGACAATGGATCGGATTCATGTGGCAATAAATCTTTTACTCCTGAACGCTGCCCGGTAATGACTGGTGCGATAAAGAACTCGAATGGGGGAGCGTTAGCCCGCGCATACGTACACTACGTGGACAAATATAAACAAACGCTCAGATTTGTAACACAAACTCACGCAATTCAGTATGGAGATAGAACTATATGCACACTACACATGCGATTGTTCTGTTTATGTAGTTTTCCATCTCTCTCTCTCGCTCTCTCTCTCTCTCTCTATATCTCTATATATATATATATATATATATATATATATATATATATATATATATATATATATATATAGTATATATATGTATATATATATATATATATATATATATATATATATATATATATATATATATATATATATATATATATATATATATACATAAGTATATAAAATATATTATATATATATATATATATATATATATATATATATATATAGATTATATATATATATGTTAACGGATATTAATCTCGTTATTTATTTGGTAAACGTGGAACCCTGAGCGTTAGGCAAACCAATACACACAGCCTCTCTCTCTCTCTCTCTCTCTCTCTCTCTCTCTCTCTCTCTCTCTCTCTCTCCAAGCGACCAACGGCTCGCGACCTCTCTCTCTCTCTCTCTCTCTCTCTCTCTCTCTCTCTCGGCAACTCCTCTCTCTCGCAATCTCTCTCTCTCTCCACCTCTTTCTCTCCATTCTAACAGGTAATCAAAATGAGAGTCAAGTTATACAAAAAATAACAATTTATTTAACAATGGAAAGATAATAAATCAAGTCTAAATCAAGTCTCACAGACAAACTTAACCCAGTCAATCCCACAACATTAAAATGTCTAAAACAGTAATTTGTCACACCAATTGTCTCTCCCATCTGGGACTCTCGGTCCCCCCCTCAATTCCCTCGCCAGAACCGTCTGTTTCAAAGACACGAGAAACACACTCATTAGCACACATAAGTTTAAAGACAAAGTTAAAGATTAAATATTCTTACAATGTGTAACAAGCCATTCCTTTTGGCTAAAGTAATTCAACACTCACCCATGCAGCCGGAATATCTCACTCACTGTTCAAAAAACACTTTGGCATCCGCCATCGTGGCTTTGCCTTCCTCCCACGAATCTCTGTGCAAGTCTTCCCATAGAATTAGCTAAAGACGCCATTATCAAAGGAAGAGGCGCACACGCACATATGAATGCACACTTTGTTGATGCCCCTTGTTACTGGCTACAACCAGTTTCCCAAAGGCACTTTGAAAAAGACCCATAAACTCACATAACTACAGGACGAACATTGACTCGCCTAACTATGCAGTTTTCATATCACGCCACCCAGAAATCATTTATCAGCTTTTCTCGGGTCGTTGCTTCGGCTCTTTTCTCTGCATTCCAAAAAGGTCACAGCGCATCACATTATGCTATTAAATATATAATTAATCATAATCCCTATCACAGAAGCTCGGCCACGCGAATTGCTAGCTCCCGCCTAGCAAATGGTCAAACAAAACAGGTTATATAACATAAAAACATTGGCCGTCTTAAAATATAATATAAGTGATAACTGCACGTCTCTGGCAGCACAAAGTAAAGTCTATCACGCTTCATCTCCAATAACACTAGAATTTTCTCTCATTTTGGATTCTTGAATATCCCTCTTTGTCTGCAACTTCAAGAACAAACTGTAGCAGGCTGTAGGAAGACGGAATGCCTCCCTAACTGTAACTTTTAACGGCTTTGTAGACCCAAAAAATACACTGTAGAACTCTTGTAATCACCCTGGATAAACGACAGCAATCTCTGCACGGCTGGTGGACGTCTTGCTAGCGTCGGGGAACGACTTTTTTGGTGTGTATGTATGTCAGTCAAGTCATCGGTCAATCAAAGAAAATTAACCCCAGACATACTACTGCTATCGAACAATGACCTCAAAAATTCAGAAATACCAACTGAACGTCTCCCAATTAACTCCACTTAATATGACTACCAAATCACAAGTCATTATCACAACTCGCAAAGGAAAAAAAATATCAAGTTCTCCAAACTCACTCATCAGCACACACAATCCAAAACTCACAGTAACTCCACGGACTTCTGCACTCACATTTCAAACTCGAATGTTATCACAGGTAAAAAAAAAGAAAAAATCATAATGAGCCCAAGAAAAAAAAAGAATCACGTAACAAGCCAAGACCCAAAAATGTTCTCTCGAGCTCTGATATTACAGCAACTCACAAAATCAGTAAAAATCTCCAATTGTTAATAGCAAAAACCCCTTTACTGCTCATATAATTAATTACAATGAGACTTAATGTCAAACACCCATTTATGTAAATCTCAACCCCGATAAATTACATCTCTCGTCCAAAAAGAAATGCTATTTAAACTCAATCCCAATTACATCTCTCGTAGGAAAAGGAAGAAAAATAAAAAAAAGATAATCACAAGTAAACTTCCCAATCACGAAACACATAATATATGCATAATATACATAATCCCCGTGCTTTTCCCAAAAAATGCCCCATGTATAGTTACGGAATTTCTCGACATTGCAACTTTTATCAACCGACACGGCCAGAAAGCAAACTCTCACACGTGCGCTTTCGTGAAATGCTATTGTCAACATTTCTAGATATTGCAAAACTCTGAGCAATCACCGCTAGAGGAAAAGGATCAGCACACAGGACTCATCACAGCGGTTGTCAGCAGAAAAATCCACCTGCGGACGTGTGCTCAAACTGCGGCACAAAAAATGTCTAGTCAGACTCGCAAGTTCGGAAACTCGTGATTCTGTAGAAAAAGGTCTATATTGACACGAAGTAAGCACATTTCACTAAATTGACTCCAGGATATGACTAATGTGTTCAAAAATTTATCTTAAAGACATATTCTCTAACGTGACACTGCCCAATTATGTAAAAATTATCACCTATTCGGGATAAAAAACTACGATAAATTCGTAATGCAGCAATTATATGCCTCCAAAAATAATATCTCCATAGGACCACAAGGCAGTAATGCCACTCGCCTCCAAATAGTCACAAAACCAAAAAGAAAGCACCACAGAAATCTCCTCTTGGCTCGAAAAAACTCCATAACCAAAAAAAAGAGTCACCCGCCAAAGATTAATTCCACCTCCATATATTTCACCATACTAATAATAAAACCACTCCGGTGGTAAAATATTTCCTCCATTTGGTTAATAGCCACAACACCATATTCCCTCTTATTTCTACGATAGCCACATGTTAATAAAAAACCACCACTCCAGGAATAACAAAATGTTCACCTCTATTTCGGCAAATAAAAAAAATTTACCTCTATTTCACCTCTATTTCACCAATAACTCCATGTGGAATAAAACAAGGCTCCAAAAAATATATCTCCAAGAGGGAATATCAAAAATGAAATCCCATCTCCAAAAAATTGTGCACTCAAAGCATCCAACTCACACACTCACAAATATTGCCCATTTATCTCCAAAAAAGTGTGTCTCCATTTGCAACAAAAATGGCTGCAAAATAATTGAACTAAACATAGCTCTCACCACCATAGGCAAATATCAAATGGCTAAAAATATATCTCCAATATATTATACCTCAAACTATAACTCCAAAATAATATACCTCCAATTATATCTCCAAAATAATATATCTCCAATTCTCCAGAGAATAACTCAATGTTATAGTAAAAAACCACAAACTCTCTGTTAAGCATAACTGCTGAAAAAGGGCAAAAACTCGGCAAATAAAAACTGTCTAGGAAATTCTAGAAAAAATCACCAATGTGCCACAACTCATTATAACAGAACTCGAAATTCAAAGTGTCTAAGCCAAGAATTCTCTATATGCACTAAGACATAAGTCACTAGAAAACTTAACCAAGTTTCCTATCTCTGGCAAAGTTGTCACAAATACAACAAAGGTATTGTGCAAGAAACTCACAATTTCTGGAACACAAATATCCAGAGAAAAAAATGTAGTGCCAATACGTATGCATTAAAAAAAAATGCAAAAATTCTCCCATAAATCTCACTGCAGCATCAAATAGCTGAAAACACAAACACATTCCCGAATAATGACTCTAAGTCACGAACTGAGATATTAAAAAATATTCACACAAACTGGAGAGAAAAAATAAACTCAAATTCACCCTTGTTAATTAAAAAAAAACTTATGTCAGCGATGGCTAACTTCCAAAAAAGGGGAAAAGAAAAATCAATGGCATTGTTAACTATCTCCCGTAACTCACGTATGTCAAGCAACTATCTGCTGAACTCATAAAAAGAAAAAAAAATAATGTGTTGTTAGTTACTCCCAAATTAAAAAAAAAAAAAAAAGTTTCGCCCCCACTGAGAGAAAAAAAAAGAGAACTTCACCCTCCCTTGAGCGATAGAGCATCCCCCGGTCAAGCGATACCCCCGAGGCAGACCAGTACCAATCTCCCCCTTGCAACACTTCTCTGCAGCGGTTAGCAGAAATTTGCTGAGCCCGTAAGAACAAGTGGGCGCTCTGTCTCCAAGCGAAATATGCAATCCAAGCACAGTTCGCATGCATGGAAACTTTTTCATACACACTTATATGTTAAACAAAGACGAATGCGTCTATTCTAAACACGCGCCAATAAAGAAAACACGTCACTTTCTGCTACTATGGGAAAAAAATTTGACATCTTAAACCAGTCCCATTTCACTGAACTATTTAAAAAAAAACCCTCCCCCAAAAAATGTTCTTTAACACTCACCACTCCATAATGAGAACAAAAAAACTCGGAATTTGCGCAAGACACTCCAATAACACACGCGCGGGGATCTTGGGATGCATTCGACATCACACACAAAAGTCACACTGAGTGCAGCATCTGCTTCGAGGCAGACTGCCTGGGAAAAATGCTGAGTCCAGTTCAATTCTCTCCTCAGCACCACATCCTCACGGACGGCATTTCCCATTTTTGGATCCCACCGCTGCCACCACCTGTTAATGGGATATTAATCTCATTATTTATTTGGTAAACTTGGAACCCTGAGCGTTAGGCAAACCAATACACACAGCCTCTCTCTCTCTCTCTCTCTCTCCTCTCTCTCTCTATCTCTCCTCTTTCCCTCTCTCTTCCTTCTCTTCTCTCTCTCTCTCTCTCTCCCCGGCAACTCTCTCTCTTGCAATCTCTCTCTCTCTCCACCTCTTTCTCTCCATTCTAACAGGTAATCAAAATGAGAGTCAAGTTATATAAAAAATAATAATTTATTTAACAATGGAAAGATAATAAATCAAGTCTAAATCAAGTCTCACTGACTAACTTAACTCAGTTAATCCCCCAACATTAAAATGTCTAAAACAGTAATTTGTTGCACCAATTGTCTCTCCCATCTGGGACTCTCGGTCCCCCCCTCAATTCCCTCGCCAGAACCGTCTGTTTCAAAGACACGAGAAACACACTCGTTAGCGCACATAAGTTTAAAGACAAAGTTAAAGATTAAATATTCTTACAATGTGTAACAAGCCATTCCTTTTGGCTAAAGTAATTCAACACTCACCCATGCAGCCGGAATATCTCACTCACTGTTCAAAAAACACTTTGGCATCCACCATCGTGGCTTTGCCTTCCTCCCACAAATCTCTGTGCAAGTCTTCCCATAGACTTAGCTAAAGACGCCATTATCAAAGGAAGAGGCGCACACGCACATATGAATGCACACTTCGTTAACGCCCCTTGTTACTGGCTACAACCAGTTTCCCAAAGGCACTTTGAAAAAGACCCATGAACTCACATAACTACAGGACGAACATTGACTCGCCTAACTATGCAGTTTTCATATCACGCCACCCAGAAATCATTTATCAGCTTTTCTCGGGTCGTTGCTTCGGCTCTGTTCTCTGCATTCCAAAAAGGTCACAGCACATCACATTATGCTATTAAATATATCATTAATCATAATCCCTATCACATATATATATACATATATACTTAGATATATATGTATATATAGATAGATATATATTTATATATTATATATATATATAAGATATATCTATATATATATATAATATATATATATATATATTAGATATGATATATGTATATATATATATTTCTATAGATACTTATGTATATATATATATATACCTATATATATATATATATATATATATATGTAAATATACATATAGATTATATATATATAACCTCCAAACAGCGGTGGCCACAGCCGGATATACATCAATGAGGAGAAGGACATAAAGACTTTTGCTAAAAGGGTCAATTTATTCCCGACGTTTCGTAATGTCTTCATTACATTTTCGAGGGCTGTACAAAATAGATAGCATAAAATAAATTCCAATAAAGCTAAGAATTTGAGATTTAAAAGTTGCACCATGATTACAAACTTAAAATATTAAAAAGACTAAAAGGACACCTTTAAAAACAAAAAACGTAAACTAAACAGGACAAAAATTATTAAAATTATTAAAAAAACACATATAAAACAAAAAAATTAATAAGAAATGTTCAAGTAAAGTAAAACTGGACCAACCTAATCAGCGGCAATGCCAAGACTGGATATAAAAGGAAGAAACTAAGAGAGATACAGTGTGCCAGAAGAGGTTTGGCTGCTCAACAAGGGGACGAGTCGTTTGATCATTAACGATTCTAAGATTGTCAAATCGTGGCTGTTGGAAGCTCGTCCTACAACTGTAAAGTCCTTGTTTTCAATGGAGATTATACATATTTTCGAATGATTTCTAATATTAGAAAAATCTGGGTTTGCAATTTTGCTGCCTTTCCTATAACTTACTCCACGATGTGAATCTATGCGTACCTTCAGAAGCCTTCTGGTGGATCCAATATAAGTTCCTAAATTACATTTAGGACAATTATGGCTATACACACACCCGGAGGACATATAAGGGGACAAACGATCTTTAAACTTGAATAATGACCCAATGGTAACAGGATTAATGGGAATCAAATGAACCTTAATAGCTCCAAAAATATTTTGGATATGTTGGGAAAATGTTTTCCTAAAAGTATCATCTAATAAAAAAAGGGAACTCAGCATGAAAATTCGGTTTAGGAACATTAACATTATTCATTCTTAGGGAGAAGTACTTGTCTAAAAGCAAGCGAAGTGTCTTAAAGACCCAGATGGGAAGCAGTTTTCTTTAAAATATTTGCATAAAAAGGTGATCTCATCTTGGAACAGAAACCAATCAGAAGTTAGCGTAAGAGCCCTTTGGAGGAGAGTAAAAACAGAATTAATTTTAAAATTAAGAGAACAGAAACTATAAAAATTTGACCCTAAGCCCGTGAACGTTCTTTTCCTAAAAATCGTGGTGTTAAAAATATTATTTTGTCTTAAAACAAGGACTTCTAAAAAAGAAAACTGATTTTCATTTTCTTTTTCCAGGGTAAGCTTAACATTGGAATGTTGTTCATTTATAAAATCAAGAAAGGAATCAACATCATAATTACGTCTAAAAAGGGCAAAGGTATCATCAACATACCCTACATAGAAAAGGGGGCGGCAGGCTGGGGGCGGCAGGCTAAAGGACAGTCATCTAAGAAGTGCTCCTCCAGGGAGCACATAAAAATGTTGGCAAAAGTGGGACCGAGAGGACTTCCCATCGCATGCCATCAACTTGCTTGTATAACTTACCGTTGAAAATAAAGGCTGTGTCCAGCACAGCCAAGCTTAAAAGAGTCTTAAAAAACGTACGGTTAAAACCACTAAAAACTGAGTCGGGTTCGGGAAAAAGCCTATTTAAAGTGATACTGATAGTTTCCTCCACGGGTACATTAGTAAACAAAGATTCTACATCAAAGCTGGTCATGAATAGGTCTGAATCTTGCGGTGCTAATGGTGATGGTGATGGAGCTCTTGATAGTGCTGGCGATGAGGGTGGTGATGGTAATGGGACTGTGATGGTGGTGGAGTTGGTTGTCCTGCAATTGGCCGTGAATGTATGGTGCGCTTGAACATCTGACGAACGGCATTCCTTGTCATATCCGTGACATCAGCAACTCGGTCATACGGTCTGTTTGGGTAAAAAAATATTTGTCCTCGTGTAATCATCTATCGAACAACCCCTCTCTTTATCTCTTTATATGTTTTTTACCCATACAGACCGTATGACCGAGTTGCTGATGTCACGGATATGACAAGGAATGCCGTTCGTCAGATGTTCAAGCGCACCATACATTCACGGCCATTGCAGGACAACCAACTCCACCACCATGTCACATCCCATTACCATCACCACCCTCATCGCCAGCACTATCAAGAGCTCCTTCGCCATCACCATTAGCACCGCCCTCATCAGATTCAGTACAGTCTCATTCCTGAAGGCACATCAGAAACTTTGTTTTGGAGAGTACTTCACAAGATGGGATTTCGATATATATATATATATATATATATATATATATATATAGATATATATATATATATACAAATATATATAAATATATATATCATATATAAATATATATATATATATATATATATATATATATATATTTATATATATATATATATCTATATATTAAATATATATTATATAGTATATATTAGATTATATATATCATATAATATAATATAAATAATATATATTATATATATAGAGAGAGACGGAGAGAGAGAGACGAGAAGGAGGTAGGAGATGGAGAAAGAGGAGAGAGAGACGAGAGAGAGAGAGAGAGACAGACAGACAGAGAGAGAGACAGAGTCTGATAATGCATAATATTCAACTATACATGTCCGTGATGGTACGCCATTAAACATGACATGATACCAACCTATTCAATCCAATCTTCAGTTTATTATTGTCTTCTTCCCTCTTGTAGTATGTTAAGAGTCGCAACACAAAAGTATTACGACAACCTTGTGGACAATGGTGAAGCATTCTAGACATGATATAAAATATCAATAGTAGGCAGTAAGCAAGGTGTCAGCAGGAGCCTTTGTCAATGCCTGTATCTAACAGACGTGTACCTTCCCTAGCCCGATCACCTCTCTGACTGCCATCCGAGGTTTTTATTTTCTGTCTTCTTTTTCGTAAGAATGACATATTAATTAAATAATAAACACAAGTGAAGCTAAAAATGAGTTTATTCAAACATAATAACCAATCAGTATTTTAGATTCCATTAAAGAACAGTATAATTCACTACAACTTATATATTATTTCATAACCATACAGAAACGGGGGCGTGGCAGGTGTAAACGTCACGGGGCCCTACGTCATGGTCGACACGTCTTTCTGCGCCTAGTTGCCAGGTCTCAATTTCCGTTCTCACCATGCCACAAAATTGAGATGACATTTCTCGATATAAAGTAAGACAATAATGCGGAGTAGATGCTTGAATCCATTTTTCTTAATTAGGTCGGTGTCTCAAACTCTGGTGGTTTCGGTTTCACATTAATCAGAAGCCTAGTTCATTAGTTATATCAAAAAAGGAGGGTGTCATGGGCCTTGAAATAGTTAGTAGGAAATTACTTCATATTGAAATAACTAGTGAACAAAGGATTATTGAGAAACATTTAAGTGTCGTTAACAAGTGCCGTTCAGAGGTTGTCTCTAGTCTCTCTTATCGATAGCATTATATTTAGGACCCTTTTTAACAAAACTTTACAGGATTTTATCGACAATGTACAACTACGTCACAACAAAAAGCTAAAAAACTTAGGCACTTCTATTCCTAAGTTTGACACAAAACGTACCTCTGTTTTTAACTTTTCTTACTATGTATTATCTAAGAGGGAAGAATTTCTCCTTTCTCTGGGTTTGGATTTCTGCCTGCCTAACTTTAAACCTAACTATTATAAATTTTTTTGCCATTAGAATCTATTTTTCATAGACTTAAATCGCTGCCTTTTGATGTCCACCTTGGTGATCTCCAAAATCGTTTATTTGAGCTGTCACACAACACTTTCAGAAAACTAAAGACCCAATGGACCCCTTTTCTTAAAAAGACTGATTTTAAGATCCTACAGGAACTATCACAGAAAGAAGATATCATAATCACCGAACCAGATAAAGGTAAGGGAGTTGTTTTATTGCACAGAGTAGATTATATTACGAAAATGGAAATCATTCTTAATGATTCCTCCAAGTTTCAGATGGTTGGATCTCCCAATTATGCAAACATTTTTAAAACGGAAGATAAAATTAACCGTTTCCTGAGAACTCTGAAAAGTAAAAAATTATCAATAATGAAACTTACCAAGATTTGTTTTTCACAGGCTCGTCTTATGGTATCCTCTATGGGCTACCGAAGATTCATAAAGGTGTTCCTTTACGACCAATTCTTGCATCATACAATGCCCCCAATTACAAATTAGCAAAGTTTCTCGTTCCCTTGCTTGAGCCATTAACCACAAATAATTACACCTTAAAAAATTCTATTCAATTTAAAGAAAAAATTTTGTTGCAAGATTCAGACCTATTCATGACCAGCTTTGATGTAGAATCTTTGTTTACTAATGTACCCGTGGAGGAAACTATCAGTATCACTTTAAATAGGCTTTTTCCCGAACCCGACTCAGTTTTTAGTGGTTTTAACCGTACGTTTTTTAAGACTCTTTTAAGCTTGGCTGTGCTGGACACAGCCTTTATTTTCAACGGTAAGTTATACAAGCAAGTTGATGGCATGCGATGGGAAGTCCTCTCGGTCCCACTTTTGCCAACATTTTTATGTGCTCCCTGGAGGAGCACTTCTTAGATGACTGTCCTTTAGCCTGCCGCCCCCTTTTCTATGTAAGGTATGTTGATGATACCTTTGCCCTTTTTAGACGTAATTATGATATTGATTCCTTTCTTGATTTTATAAATGAACAACATTCCAATGTTAAGTTTACCCTGGAAAAAGAAAATGAAAATCAGCATTCTTTTTTAGACGTCCTTGTTTTAAGACAAAATAATATTTTCAACACCACGATTTTTAGGAAAAGAACGTTCACGGGCTTAGGGTCAAATTTTTATAGTTTCTGTTCTCTTAATTTTAAAATTAATCTGTTTTTACTCTCCTCCACAGGGCTATTACACTAACTTCTGATTGGTTTCTGTTCCAAGATGAGATCGCTTTTTTATGCAAATATTTTAAAGAAAACTGCTTCCCATCTGAACTGGTCTTTAA
>NC_087221.1:25310307-25322807 GCF_015104395.2 Macrobrachium nipponense
ATAGAGAGAGAGAGAGAGAGAGAGAATTCACATATCGTTCAAATCAGTCTGCATAAAATATATATAGAATGGTTGGTTACTTAACTTAGTAAAATACATTCCTCAAGGGGGAAAAACTTTGAATGCACCTAACACATTGATTGACGAAATCTGGATTGTCAAGCCAAGCACTGGGAGCCATTTAACACTTAAGCACAGAAAACTGAAGTCGGAGTGTTTCGACGGCGAGATAAAGAAGCCCAGAAAATATAGGGAATAACCAGCAAAAATCTAAAACTGGAACTATTGTAGATTCACATCAACCGTGCATTTGATGTTTAGGCCAGTCCCTTACGACGCTCCTAATTGGCTGTTGATAAGCCAATCACAGGGCTGGAAACTCTCGGTCTCTCTCTAGAATTCACATTGGCAGGATGTATGTTCCTCCGCTCCTGAGGAATACTTTTGAAAGACGTATTCCTTAGGAACATAGATCCTACCCATGTGAACTCTCGACAAAGACTGAGAGTTTCCAGACCTGTGATTGGCTTATCAACAGCCAATCAGGAGCGTCGTAAGGGACTGGCCTAGACATCAAATGCACGGTTGATGTGATTCTACTATAGGATAAAAATCTCCCCCAGACGCACTGAGAATTAACAGTAAGAGAGGTTGGACAGCCGCATTGGAGACAGAAAGCGAGAAACGGGGTTGAATGCATCTGAAATTTCATCCATTGAGGTCCAATGACTGCAAAAAGGAGACGCAGAACTGCAGAGGACGAGACAGAATAATCAGGACGCCATTGTGTGGCAATGAATATCTCTCGAATCAGTTGGACTGACGGATTCAAACGCAAAAAGGATCGGAGGAAATGTGAAATGGTGCATGATGATCACAATGCCTTCGGTTCCGCCCCTGAATGTCGCTCCATCCCAATATTTATTTCCTTTTCTTTCACTTTCTTTCTAGGTTTTTTATTATTATTATTATTCATTTTCTAACACCTAACTAACGAATCATGCTGTTTACTTCATTTTTTCATATTACCATGTTTCCTTTTCTTTACTTTTACTTTCTTTCTAAGTCTTTTTTTTAACATTTATTTTTTGATGCTGTTTACTAAATATTTTTTAGATTGGAGTATTTCCATTTCTTTAATTTTTTCCAGGCTTTTTTCATATTCATTTTTTATACCTAACTGACGTACCTTGGTTTGTATTACTTTTTCATTTCAGTATATCCTTTCTTTCTTTCTAGATTTTTTTAAATATTCACTTATTGATACCAGACAGACTTATCTTTTATTTTAGTTTTTTTCTGGATGTCAGTATTTCCTGGGCTTTATATCCATGGTTATGTATGTATATATGTATATATAGAGAATTTTATTTTACCTATTTTCTACTTTATTATTTTTTTTACATATTTATTTACTTTGGAACCACTCTCTCCAGACGAATGGTTGTACTTGGAATTTCAAGTTATAATGAAATCAAGAATACAAACGAAAAACTGACAGTCCTAAAATAAATTGATACTCAAAAAATGAATTGATTTCGTGAATAAATCGATACCCATGAATAAATAGATATTCGTCTAAATTGAATATAAAATACATAAATGGCAAAGTAGGAAAAATGAAAAATACAAAACGTTTGATGATGAGAGGAAATAAATCAAAATTTGCAAAGAAGGTAATCAGGATACAGATTAGTTACGAAATGCGCAATTAGAATGGTTTGCTTACATATATAATAAAATATATAAAATAGCTAGGATAATTTAATTTTAGGATACACTGAGCTTGAGGTAATGATACAAATGCTAAAAGTCTAATGAAAGACACCGTTCTCATCACCAGGATCTAAAGATTATTAGGAATCTTTAAACCTTGCTTCTTACACTTTGAAGAGAACTGAAAAATATAAAGTATTCACGAAACTGCCCAGGAAATTATCTATTCGTGCTGTCATTCGAAATGGGAAATCAATCTTTACAGTTTGGATAAAATGTAACAAGGAATATCTTCGATCTTCACACTAAGTGAGCACAAAAAAAATAAATCAATAAATTTTTTTGGAAACGAATTGCAAAACATTTAGGACAAATGATGCAATCGAACATTGGATAAAACAGATAAATCTTAAGTTAAAGTTTTACGTGAAAACGAATAATTCTATCTATCAAATTTACATTTCACAAAGATGCACAGGTTCATTCGATGTTGATATTTAATACATCTTTTTTCATTAACTGAAGATAATATTTCAATTCCGATGTAGTGTATGTATACACACACACGCGCGCACACACACACACACACACACACACACATATATATATATATATATATATATATATATATATATATATATATATATATATATATATATATATATATATATATATATATATATATATATATATATATATATATATATATATAACTTGTAAGATTTTCACTCCTGGTGAGCGGACAGCAAGAAGACTGGAGATCATTAATTTTCTTCTTTTTATTTACACCTACGTTTCGGGAATCCTTTCCCATCTTCAGGGATATAAATAGAATTATTTTTTACAATATTAAAAAGTATGCTAAAATAACCTAATAAACGAGGTTTGACGAAGGAAAAGATTATTTTTGACCAAGGCAGACCTGGGTCACTCATGGAGGACTATTCACCACCTGTACAGGTGGGTGCGACTCTCGAAATAATTATCAAGATGTCTAAATAGACCAAAAGCTGTACAAAAATATTAATACAAAACATTTTTCAAGAAATTAAATCTCAAACTTTATTTCAATTAAATAATTAATCAATTGAGTTAAGTAACCCCTTGAATTTGTACGTGCATGGACTTCCATGTTTCCACGGTCCTTGGATACGTCACTAAATGACAGACGTCAGACCTAACAAGGACGCGGAAAAAGCTCGGGTAAGACAGTACTAAAGTACCGCTACGACCCTTCACTACCACCACCGTCGCCAGAGACAAGACGGAAGGTTATCGGTTACGAAATATTTTGAGGATTCGATAGTTGGCTGGTCGGGTGATCAATTTCTACTTTATTCATTTTTTATTGATGGATCGTTTCCCGGAGGTACTGATGTGGTAATGCTGCTTAAGAGACTTCCAGTTGAATCACGAGCCTTCGTAAGGTGTACGAAATTGAACATGAGAAAATAAGCTCATCGTGTGGGGGTTCGAGGTGAAGGACAATACATGGTGGAGGACGACGGCTGAGTTCCAAGATCTTCGCTGCTGGCTGCCTAACTCGGGTAAGTTCATGTAATGCAGATCCAAGGGTGTTATGTGTACTTTGTCGGCGATAGTGTACTATACACTTAACGATCATTGAGGCAAGGCCCTTCATTAATTTTTCAACCTTCAGTGATTTGATTAACGTATCGAGTATAAAATAGTTTGAGATTTAAGTTTCTTGTTTAGCCTCGGTACCTTTTTGTTATTAAGTGTGTTTGGGATGGCAACCAGTCGCTCCCTATAACTTAGTCTTTTTTCCTGTAGGTTGGAGTTTCGCTAAAAAGGGGTGGAACCTTGGAGTGAAGAGAGGTCAAGAGCTATCGTCTTGGAACTAGCAGGACACTTTCGTCAATGTAGACTGGGGATTTATTACTTAATTTCATGAAGCTATACCCTTCAATAACTTCAGTCTTGAATCAAGTTTTATACTAAAGTATTTAATTTTCATCAATTTTCTCTTGTCCTAATTATTCTTTCCATCCTAAGTTACTCTAGTAACTTTTCGATAAAATTTAGCGAATGGCGCCCAACGTGGGGCCTGCTTCAGCTCTGGCCTCTCTCCACCTCCTGCTTCCCCGGACCCCCCTACGGTTTTCTCACGGTATTTGGTTTAACCCGACGGCTAATTGAAATCATTTTTCTTGTTGATATTAATTTATTGTTGTTCCTAGTTTGTATGCTATTGGTGGTAGCTTATTTATATTATAATTTTGGTAAATTTGAAATTTATTGCTGAAAGCCTTTTTCAATTATGTCTGCTAGTGAGTTTGAGCAACTTGATTCTACACAAGAATCCTCGCTTCTCGGAGTTTTAGGAGAGTCGGATGATGACTGTAAAGTACTTGTTAGTATCCGGAGTGGCAAGAGAGAGTCTGTAACGAAGACTTTAAAGAGTATTGAGAAGGGTCCACTGGATATTATTAAATGTGAATTTTATCTTGACAAGTTAGGCGATCTTTTAACAGAGCTAAATTCGCTTGATGAGAAGATCAATAGTTTTATGCTTCATTCTAGACTTTGGAGTTCGGCTCAGTATCACCGACAGGCGGAAGTTGATGAAAAGTACTCTGACGGTATAAGGTTGGCGATTAAACGGTTGTCTAGGGAATTAACTCTCTTGTCAAAGTCTGCTGTAGCAGCAGCAACCCCTTCTCCTTCCACACCGCAGGAAGTACATCATTCTTATCATAAAATAACTTTGCCTAGCATAGAACTACCTTATTTTGATGGGAACCCCGCAGCTTATCATAAATTTGTTAATTCATTTGAAAGTCTTCTTTCCAAATACGACATTTCCTCGTTTGAGCAATTTTCTTATCTCTCAAAACAGTTAACGGGGCCCGCAAAGAAACTGGTAGATTCCCTTGCCTTGAAAGATTTGAATTATGAATCTGCTAAGAAACTACTCGATGAAGCTTTTAGTGATAAGCTTAGTCAACAATACTCTGTAATTAAGGGTTTGTGCAATTTGAGTCTTGATGCTAATGCTAAGGATGGCTATCAGTGGATAAGCGAAGCTCGTGTCTTAGAGGAACAGGTTCGATCGTTAGATATAAAGGGAGATTTGTTTGTTCAATATTTTCTTTGGGAAAGTCTGTGTGACGGATTTAAAAGTCAGCTTGTCTCTATTACAAACAAGTCGAAACCATCTTTGAAAGAAATTTTGGATAATCTATTTGAAGCAAATAATAGATTTATGGACCTTCAGTCCAACCTGTCTGAGAAAACGAAAGGGAATTTAGTTAAGCAATCGTCAAATGCTGTATCAGTCTCTGTTGTTCCTAAAGATTCTTCAAAGTCGTTGTGCCCTGGTTCGAAATTTAAGGTGACCTGCCCATTATGTTCCCATGATAATGTAATTCCAAATGACCATAAATTGAGTGAGTGTATGAAATACCCCAGTCCTGGTAGTAAATGCGAGAAACTTAAATCGGTCGGGGGCTGCTATAAATGTGGTTTAATTTCACATAATGCTAAAGTTTGTCATTTTAAATTTAATCGGCCGTGTATGAAATGTCATTTATTTCACATGTCTTATTTATGCCTTGGTTTAGCTAATAAGGGTGCTAATTTAAATTTAATCGGCCGTGTATGAAATGTCATTTATTTCACATGTCTTATTTATGCCTTGGTTTAGCTAATAAGGGTGCTAATAAGGTTAAAGACGAAATGGGCACTAATACAAATAAAGCTAATGTTCCTAAACGTACTGATACCAAAGTAGTTTAAACTACTACTAGCGGAATGCTAACGATGTCTACGGGCTTAGAGGCATTTAATGATGTAATTCTCCCCACTGGGACCGTATATGTAGAGAATTCGGGTCGTAAAATTCCATGGAGAGTGTTTAAGGATCTTGGTTCACAAACAACCTTAGTAAAAGGGTCTCCGGAAGACATTCCCAACTGCTCAGTCGTTGATAAAGTGAATCTTACGATTCAAGGAATTAATTCGGTCAAGAATCACGATACTTACATTATAGAGTTTCCCGTTCATGTTCCTGGTCAGGGAGGGCAGTTATTAAGGGCACTTTGTGTAGACGAAATTAATTCAAAATTTGTGGCACCTGGATTGAAGAAATTAGCAGACGCCCTGGTTGAGAAGGGTCATACCCTGGCAGATAAGCATATAGATTCTGATACTATAGACGATTTTACAATCTTGCTTGGTAGCGATCAAAGCCATATTTTCCCACTTGCACAGAAAGACTTCGGTTACAATGGTAAATGTCCCTCTACTTTTTATGAAACTCCGTCGGGTTTAATGCTTTCTGGAAGTGCCTCTTTGTTTTTAGAGAACCTTAATTTGCTATGTATTCCATTTGATGGTAATTCTGACGGCACGTCTCTATGACTAACCGTTAATAGTAACATAAGTACTTTGCTAGAAGAGAAGGAACTTTTTGATGACCAAAAGATTCAGAATGCGACTGACGAAATCCTCGAATCAATATTCACTTCTCTTATGAATATTCAAGACGACCCTAGAGAATCTGTTTTTACAAGTGAAAATAGTAAATTAATTGATAACATTCTTAGTGATATTCGGAGAGATCCTAAGACGGGTAGGTTAGTTGTGCCTGCTTTATGGAAGAAAGAAATACAACATTTAATGTCGCCCAACTATAATCTTGCAGTGTCAGTTCTCAATTCTCAAAAAAGAAAGCTTTCGCCTGAGAGGTTAAAGGAATACGATGCAGTTATACAGAACCAATTTGAAGATGGAGTAATTGAACGTATTGCAGATCTTCCCTCATTTCTTAGAGAGAATCCAGATGTATCATTTCTAGCTCATAATGCCGTGTTCCGAAACAACTCTAACACGACGAAGTGTAGGGTTGTCTTTCTATCAAATTTAAGTGAGAGAACAAATGAGAAATATCTTTCCCATAATCAGTGTTCCATGGCAGGAGCTAATTTGAATAATAAAATGCAGATTTCAACACTACTACTAAGGTTTGACAAGTATTTGCTGACTTATGATTTGAAAAAAGCCTTTTTACAGCTTTTACTTAGAGAAGAGGACACGAGAAAGTTACTTTTTCTATGGTTTAAGGGTATTTCTAAGAACGATTTCTCAATTGTTGGCTATCGTTTCCGACGAGTGCCTTTTGGAATGAGATATTCTCCATTTTTGTTAATGATAGCTCTCTATTACATATTGATCCATAATGTAACTGATGATGATGATGAAGAGAGACTGAGCATAAAAAGGTGTTTGTATAACCTTTCTTACATGGATAACTTAGCCATAACTTCAAATGCGGATAATGTTTTGTTTAAGGCATTAAATGTTTCTGTATCGACGTTCCGAGAATTTGGATTCGAATTACAAGAGTTTTGTACGAATTCTGTACCCTTAAGAGAACAATTAAATAAGTTTGAACACTGCACTGAATCAGAATCAAAGCTTTTTGGTCTAATTTGGAATACAGAGAATGATACGATTAAAACTCGTGAACTTAAATTAAACCCTAAAGCTAATACAAAAAGGTTAATTTTAAGTACTATTCATTCCAATTATGATCCTTTTGGGTTTTCAATACCAGTTTTAAACCGAAGCAAATTGTTTATGCATTCCTTGCAGAATGACAAGAATATTGGATGGGATACGCCGTTAAGCAGCGAGCTGATGAAAGAATGGGCGAAGATTGCCAAACAGGTTAACAAGAGCTCAGAAATTGTACTACCTCGTTCTGTCGGTAATCGTTGGGACGAGTACAATTTGTTGGTCTATACGGACGCAAGTAAAGAATTGTTAGGCTGTGCTTTATATTTGGTGGGTGTCAATTCAGCAGACACTAAGCTGATTTTGGCAAAGAATTCTGTGCTTTGTAAGAAATTAAGAACAAAGTCTATTCCTGTACTGGAATTGATATCTGTACATTTTGGATTAAAGACGGCCGTAGACGTAGCTGAACAGCTAATGAATGCTGTTGTTCCTATTCGGATTCGTCGTAATATTTATTGCTTCAGATTCTATGATTGTTCTAAGTTGGATTAAGTCTAAGGAGTTTGAGTTTGGCAAAATAGATAGGAAGCAAGTGATGGTTAACAATAGGCTAAATGATATTTCGACTCTTTGTTCTAAGCGAACAGTGATTTTCGACCATATAGGTGGTGATGAGAACCCTAGTGACTGTCTTACTCGGTGTGTTTCAGAGAAAATGCTTCGTAGCACCCTCTTTTTAACAGGTCCAAAATTTCTAAATTTTCCATCAGAGTGCAGAGTGATTGTTCCTCATCCCGGTGCAAAGCCGCCTTCCGTGAGTTGCTCTGTTAGGACAAATTTCATTTTGAATTCTGAACCACTTATACCGTTAAACAAGTTTTCGTCCTTTAGTAAGGCGGTCAAGGTTTTGAGTATTGTCTTCATCTTTGTTACCAAGTTGAAACAAAGGTTAAAACTGACTAAGAATATACCAGAGAATACCTCTGACGAACAGAATGAATCTGCTCGTAGCACCATTCACCTTTTAGTGCATGCACAAAAGGCTGCCTTTCCCCTAGTTTATGATACGCTGGCTACAGGTAATTTTTCAGAACCCCTTATATCACAGTTGAATTTATTTCGTGATGAAAGTGGGCTTATTAGGGTACAAAGTAAGTTATGTAAATTAAAAGCTGCTTATGATGAGAGGTGTCCGATACTATTGGGAAAAAATTGCCCTGTGGCTAGAAGTATAATTTGGGATGCTCATGTAAAACTGCGACACGCTGGAATTTACAAAACTTTAGGTTTACTCAGGAAAAGGTTTTGGATTATTAATGGCTTTGTGGTTGTAAAGAAGGTTTTAAAAGGCTGTTTGATATGTAAAAGGTTGAATGCAAGAACTGTCAAAATTAATCAAAATGCATATAGAGATTTCAGAATAAACCCAGAGGCTATTCCGTTTAGGAATATTTGCATAGACCATTGTGGACCTTTCTTGGTTAAGGACAGAAATAAACAAAACTATAAGGTATATGTGCTGGTCATATCCTGTTTTTGGTCTAGAGCAATTAATCTGGTTGTATGCAGGTTTATTGATAAAAACTCCTTTCTTAGGGCATTACAAATGCATATTTTTGAGTACGGTTTCCCTTCCTTAATAGTTAGTGATAATGGAAGCCCAATAGTGGCGGGAGTAGAGCAAACTATTTCCTATTTAAATGATTTAGAGACCATTGACTTCTTAAGATCGCATAATATTAAGTCTTTAAAATTTCATTCATTCCCTGCTAATGCACATAAATTAGGTGGGTTTGTTGAAACTATGGTTAAGCAAGTGAAAAGGATAGTTACTTCGAGCATTCGAAATAACATTTTGGATTACAATGATTTTCAATTCTTGATTGCTGAGGCTAAAATGCTCGTAAATAAGAGACCAATCGCCTTCAGAAATGCTCTAAATAAATTAGATTTTGACCACAGCGTGCCTGTCCCTTTGACTCCAGAGATGATAGTGAAGGGGTATGAAGTACCGTGTTTGAGTATAATTCCTGAGCTTAATACTTCAGATCAGGACGACTCTTAGGGTGTGTCGGATGATATATTCGACAATAATCAAGAGGCAGTTGTATCTCGTTTTGGTAAACTTATGAAAGTGAAAGCTAACTTGGAAAAAATCTATCAGGGTGAATTTACTGCTACGTTGTTCAGTCAAGCAACGGATAGAAAAAATAGGTATGGTAAGAAATCTCATACTGAATTAAGGGTAGGAGATTTAGTGAGTATGAAAACAGATTTTATAAAGCCTTTTGCTTACCCGCTAGGTATCATCGTACAAATTGAAAAGAATGACCTGGATGAAGTAACAAGCGCTAGTGTACGTAAATCCAACGGAGAAATTGTAAGACGACACGTTGATAATTTGATATTCCTAACAGATACTTCCATCAACGTTGACAGTAACTCTGTTACTCCTGAATTTGTTCCTGAAACCTGTACAGTTTCCTACAAGTCTGAGAGATCAGCTGCTCGTAAGTGTCGAGAACGGAACAAGGCACTAATTGAGCAACACAAGGTTTAATGTTTGTAGTGTTGTAAAATTTATTGTATAAATTTTGTTTTTTTATTTATTCTAGTTTCACAATTCCAAGAAATTGCTCACCCGGCCCCGCCAGTGTACAAAAATATTAATACAAAACATTTTTCAAGAAATTAAATCTCAAACTTTATTTCAATTAAATAATCAATTGAGTTAAGTAACCCCTTGAATTTGTACGTGCATGGACTTCCATGTTTCCACGGTCCTTGGATACGTCACTAAATGACAGACGTCAGACCTAACAAGGACGCGGAAAAAGCTCGGGTAAGACAGTACTAAAGTACCGCTACGACCTCACTACCACCACCACCGTCGCCAGAGACAAGACGGAAGGTTATCGGTTACGAAATATTTTGAGGATTCGATAGTTGACTGGTCGGGTGATCAATTTCTACTTTATTCACTTTTTATTGATGGATTGTTTCCCGGAGGTACTGGTGTGGTAATGCTGCTCAAGAGACTTCCTGTTGAATCACGAGCCTTCGTAAGGTGTACGAAAATTGACAGAAAACAAAAATAACTCATCGTGTGGGGGTTCGAGGTGAAGGACAATACATGGTGGAGGACGACGGCTGAGTTCCAAGATCTTCGCTGCTGGCTGCCTAACTCGGGTAAGTTCATGTAATGCAGATCCAAGGGTGTTATGTGTACTTTGTCGGCGATAGTGTACTATACACTTAACGATCATTGAGGCAAGGCCCTTCATTAATTTTTCAACCTTCAGTGATTTGATTAACGTATCGAGTATAAAATAGTTTGAGATTTAAGTTTCTTGTTTTAGCCGCGGGTCGGTACCTTTTTGTTATTAAGTGTGTTTGGGATGGCAACCAGTCGCTCCCTATAACTTAGTCTTTTTTCCTGTAGGTTGGAGTTTCGCTAAAAAGGGGTGGAACCTTGGAGTGAAGAGAGGTCAAGAGCTATCGTCTTGGAACTAGCAGGACACTTTCGTCAATGTAGACTGGGGATTTATTACTTAATTTCATGAAGCTATACCCTTCAATAACTTCAGTCTTGAATCAAGTTTTATATTAAAGTATTTAATTTTCATCAATTTTCTCTTGTCCTAATTATTCTTTCCATCCTAAGTTACTCTAGTAACTTTTCGATAAAATTTAGCGAAAAAGCATGTATACAGAGAGAAGTGACTTTGAATTTCAGGTCTGCCTAATCAAAAACAACCATTCCAATGTAAAAAAAAAACCTCACAACTACAGGCAAGGAGAGCCGTTCCAAGAAAGAAGAACAGCGTAATCCATCCATCAACTGTTACCACCCATCGTTACCATGTTCACCTATTTCGCCTTGACAGGTGTTTACCTTTTGTGTGACCTTCGTTTATTTCCGTTTTTTGGGATTATTATCCTCATCCTAATGTGAATTTTTATTATTAATCATTCCTTTTAGCCCATACTTCATTTAACAATAGGCAGACTCTTTAAATTCAAAGACACCCTTCGGGAGTTGATGCGTTCTTTAGTTGTGTATGAGTATACTTGTCCAAAATGTAATTTTGGAAATCACGTTGGATCTAACAGAAGCTTACTGAAAGTCCGCATCGATTCCCATAAAGGTGTCAGTTATCGTACTGGCTGATTTTAAAATCAAAAGAATTTTCGGCTCTAAGGAACCATTCAAATTCATGTAAAACTGACGTTATGTATAATGATTTCAAAATACTCTGTCAAACTGCTGATTGTCTTTCGCTCCTTCCTTAAACAACCAAACTACCTCCACACCATTACACATTGCCTAACTGCCTATTACTCACATTCTCTCTCTCCCCTCCCCCTTTTTTTTATTCCTTTAACATCGCCTTTTGACTATGCTGTTTTCCATCAACTTAATGACCAAACCTCTTAACAGTAAGTCTGGCAGAACGCTGTGTTTGTTTATTTTTTCAATATTTATTCTTTGTTTTGCTTTTGAATCTGTTATTTTACTAAGTTATTCAGTGTTTTAATTTACTTTTAGCTTAAAGTCACTTTGTAATTTTTCTTTTTCTTTTAGCTTAATGACAAACTATATTTCTTATGATTATTAGGTTATTTCAGCATACTTTTTAATATTGTAAAAATCAATTCTATTTATAGCCCTGAAGATGGGAAAGGATTCCCGAAAAGTAGGTGTAGATAAAAAGAAGAAATGATCTCCAGTCTTCTCGCGTGCCGTCTTCATTATATATATATATATATATATATATATATATATATATATATATATATATATATCGAGCTACAATGTCCTTTAATATCTAATTCGCTCTACCTCGAATTAATATATTTTCATATTTGCTTAACCGAAGGGGAATTTTTTCTCGATAATAGACTTGCCTGGATCGGGGCGCGAACCCAGGATCCTTTCAAATCCAGGAACGTCAGTGAAGCTTTTACCTACTACACTACCGCTCTCGCGGTAGTGTAGTAGGTAAAAGCTTCACTGACGTTCCTGGATTTGAAAGGATCCTGGGTTCGCGCCCCGATCCAGGCAAGTCTATTATCGAGAAAAATTCCCCATCGGTTAAGCATATATGAAAATATATTAATTCCGAGGTAGAGCGAATTAGATATTAAAGGACATTGTAGCTCGATATATGAATCACGGACAAGTGATATAACTATATATATATATATATATATATATATATATATATATATATATATATATATATATATATAATTTCATTCTTTCTCTACAATTAACCCGGACTAGAACACACACACTCATA
>NC_087221.1:25327807-25340307 GCF_015104395.2 Macrobrachium nipponense
TTCATAATATTTTTCTTCATTACCCTTTTCTACACTTTCATAATATGGTGATGTTAGGACACTAGGCCTATAATTACTTACCTCAAGTCTTGATCCACTTTTGAAAGTAGGGGTAATATATGCTAATTTGTGCTCATCATAAATCTTGCCTGTATCTACACTTTGTCTTAATAATATTGCAAGTGGCTTTGCGATAGAATGAACTACTTTCTTTAAAAAAATAGCAGGGACACCATCAGGACCTGCAGCAGCTCCATTTTTAATTTCATTAATAGCCTGCTCAATATCAGCTTCATTAATATCTATGTCAGCTAAATAATTCACTATTTCGTCCCTTACTTCTATATCATTATCTTCATTATCAATTCTAGGGGTGAATTCTCTCTTATATCGTTCTGCCAATATGTTGCATATTTCCTTTTTTTTCATTCGTTAATCTCTCTTCAATTCTTAGAGGGCCTATTTCTATTCTTCTTTTATTCATCTTTTTCGCGTACGAGTATAATAGTTTGGGGTTTTGCGTTGATATTTACTAGGGTTTTTCTTCCAAGTCCCGTTGTTTTTTCATTTTCTTTTGATTGTATAATCTTTTGTTCTGCATTTTCTATCTTACTTTTTAGTTCTATAACTTTCCATGCATTTTTTTCTTTTGCAAGACCTTTTTTCCACTTTCTGATTTTCTGGAACAAGATCCTTCTGTCTCTTGGTATGCATGACTGATGTTTACTTTTCTTCTTCGGTATATATTTATCCACTATTTTCTCTAATATTTTATATAATATCTCCGTATTTACCCTTATGTCATCACTTACGAAATGTTATCCCAATCTTTGTTTAATTCTTCAATTTATTTCTGACCATTTTATATTTTTACTGTAGAAGTTGTATTTTCCATATCCTTCCCACTTTTTCATTTCTTGCTTATCTCTGTTTTCACTTGCTTTGGAATGGACTGTTAATTCTATGACATTATGGTTGTGTCCTTGTCAGGATCTGACCACAAGAGATCACAGAGGAGACCTTGGTCAGGAACGTCAGTTGGTCTCATGATACGCCTGATCTGCTCCATGCTTTACAAGTCGGGGCTCAATCCTCCGTGACAACAGAAGATCTTTTCGTCGACAATTGCTGCCACAGGTAAACAGTTGAAACAGTCTGTGAAGGTCTTCCACAATTTGATGTTATACCGTCGTTTGCATTCATCGTAAAAGCCGTAGATTCTGTTGATGGAGGCACATTCATGGTTACCTCTGAGCAGGAAAAAGTTTTCTGGGTATTTTATCTTATAAGATAGGAGACATATGGTTTCAAGCGACTGTTTTCCACGGTCCACGTAGTCGCCCAAAAACAGGTAGTTGGAGTCTGGCGAGATTCCTCCGTACTCAAATATTCGGAGGAGGTCATAGTACTGTCCATGGACGTCACCACATATTTTAAGGGGAGTTTCCAACTCCAGAAGAATTGGCTGTGATAGGAAAATTTCTCGTGACTTCAGGCACAAGCCTCTGATTTCATTCTGTCAGCTGAACATTTTTTCCTGGACGAGACCCCCTCACTTCCAATAATCTGGCGATGATGCTGTCCATGTTGAGCTTGTCCGTCTCCGCCATAATAAGCGAGGGTCACAGGTTGCATCGCGACGCCGAAATCCTCCGAAGGGCGAGCGGGAGAGCAGATGAACGCGGATTAATGTCGCACTCGGTTTCGATTCCCCCTTTAAATTGATTTGGTTATACCCAATCATAGAAGCGAACACGCAGAGAGAGAGAGAGAGAGAGAGAATTTTATAAAAGTTTACATCTTAAATAATTATTTAAATTGATTTCCTTATACCCAATCATAGAAGTGAACACGCAACACACACAGAGAGAGAGAGAGAGAGAGAGAGAGAGAGAGAGAGAGAGAGAGAGAGAGAGAGAGAATTTTTAAAAAGTTTACATCTTAAATAATTATTTAAATTGATTTCCTTATACCCAATCATAGAAGTGAACACGCAAACAGAGAGAGAGAGAGAGAGAGAGAGAGAGAGAGGAATCCACTACTAAAATCCCAAATATACGAACAAACGAACGAACGAACGAGCAGAAGGGCGTCGTGTGCGTCAGCTGTCGAGCGAAACTTTTTCGTACAAGTATTGGTTCACAAAACGATCTGACTGACACTTACCCAGTCGTGTTTGCTCATGGACTTGTCGGCTGAAATTGTTTTCGAAAAGATTTAGTGAAGTCTCCAATTCTGTTGAGAGGGAGGGAGGATGTGTGTGTGTGTGTGTGTGTGTGTGTGTGTGTGTGTGTGTGTGTGTGTGTGTGTGTGCCATGGATGCCCAGAGAGAGAGAGAGAGAGAGAGAATCCAAAAATACTGCATGTCCAAAAACACGCCAACAGAGTGATTGACTCAAGTGAGAAAACATCACGCAAACGCAGTCAGAGACCCTACCTTACAGACCTTACAGTTCGTTCGGGTTGCCCCAGGTCCCTCAGTGTGAGGCACCTCTAATGTCTACCAGAGAGTTGCTAGCACATCTTCCGGTATATTTTGCATCTTCCAATCTTGGATGGTCTGGGATGCAGTTAGATATTTGTCGAGCTTATTCTTAAACACATCTACGCTCACTCCTGATTATATTCCTCAGATGAGCTGGCAACGCATTGAATAGATGCTGCATTATCGATGCTGGTGGCGTAGTGGATTAATGTCCTGTGTGCTTTCCTTATTTTCCTGGTATAGTTTGGGACACTATTAAATCTACCTCCTGCTTGCTCTTTCTGATATTTTAGTTCCATGATGTTTTCTGCTATTCCTTCTATCTGTTTCCATGCCTGAATTATCATGTAGCGTTCTCTTCTCCTTTCTAGACTATATAATTTTAAGGATTGTAGTCTTTCCAGTAGTCAATGGTCCTTAACTTCTTCTATTCTAGCTGTAAAGTACCTTTGTACACTCTCTATATGTGCAATATCCTTTTGATAGTGTGGGTACCATATCATATTGCAATATTCAAGTAGACTACGAACATATGTTTTTATAAAGCATAATCATGTTCAGCTTTTCTTGTATGAAGTGCCGTAACAACATTCCCATTTTTGCTTTACATTTTGCCAAAAGAATTGCTATATGATCATTGCATAAAACATGTTCCTATTCATCATCACACCAAGGTCTTTAACTCTTCCTTATTTGTGATTGTCTCATTATTAGGTCCCCTATATGCATATAGCTTTCCTTCTCTGTCTCCATAATTTATTGATTCCAATTTATCAGAGTTAAATACCATCCTATTTTCCTCTGCCCAATCATATAATTTGTTAAGGTCTCTTTGTAGAGCGTTCCTATCTTCATCACAAGTAATTTCTCTACTTATTCTTGTGTCATCGGCGAAACTACTCACTACCGAATCCTTAACATTACTGTCTATGTCTTCAATCATAATAACAAACAGTATTGCAGCTAACACCGTACCTTGTGGCACACCGGATATTACTTTGGCTTCATCCGATTTCTCATCGTTTGCAATAACTATCTGTTTTCTGTTGTGTAAAAATTCTTTTAACCATCTTCCTACTTTATCCACGATTTTGTGTTTTCCAATTTTCTTCGCTAATATATTATGGTCTACTTTGTCAAAAGCTTTTGCAAAGTCTAGATAAACCACATCTGTTTCATTTCCGCTTTCATATTTTAAATATGTTCTCACGTGGACTAACAATTGGGTTTGTGTACTTTTCCGGGTACGAAACCATGTCGTCTATATTAAACAAATTTATTTTTTATTAAATGTTTCATAATATTTTTCTTCATTACCCTTTCATACACTTTCATAATATGTGATGTGTTAGACTCACAGGCCTATAATTACTTGCCTCTAATCTTGATCCACTTTTGAAAGTAGGGGTAATATATGCTAATTTGTGCTCACCATAAATCTTGCCTGTATCTACACTTTGTCTTAATAATATTGCAAGTGGCTTTGCGATAGAATGAACTACTTTCTTTAACAAAATAGCAGGAATTCCATCAGGCCCTGCTGCAGCTCCATTTTTAATTTCATTAATAGCCTGCACAATATCAGCTTCATTAAGATCTATGTCAGCTAAATATTCACTATTTTCGTCCCTTACTTCTATATCATTATCTTCATTATCTATTCTAGGGGTGAATTCTCTCTTATATCGTTCTGCCAATATGTTGCAAATTTCCTTTTTTTCATTCGTTAATCTCCCTTCAATTCTTAGAGGGCCTATTTCTATTCTTCTTTTTTTCATCTTTTTCGCGTATGAGTATAATAGTTTGGGGTTTTGCTTGATATTTATTAGGGTTTTTTCTTCCAAGTCCCGTTTTTCATTTTCTTTTGATTGTATAATCTTTTGTTCTGCATTTTCTATCTTACTTTTAGTTCTATAACTTTCCATGCATTTTTTTCTTTTGCAAGACCTTTTTCCACTTTTCTGATTTTCTGGAACATGATCCATTCTGTCTCTTTGGGTATGCATGACTGATGTTTACTTTTCTTCTTCGGTATATATTTATCCACTATTTTCTCTAATATTTTATATAATATCTCCGTATTTACCCTTATGTCATCACTTACGAAAATGTTATCCCAATCTTTGTTTAATTCTTCATTTATTTCTGACCATTTTATATTTTTACTGTAGAAGTTGTATTTTCCATATCCTTCCCACTTTTTCATTTCTTGCTTATCTCTGTTTTCACTTGCTTTGGAATGGACTGTTAATTCTATGACATTATGGTCTGAAATACTCGCATTATAACTATTATTTCTTTAACATAATCATCTTGTTCACAAATAACTAGGTCTAAACGTATTTTCCTTCTTGTTGGCAGGTGATTTATTTGTTGAATGTTGTATTCTAGTAGCATATCTAATAGCTTTTCGAATTCCCTCTTATCTTCTGCACTACTATTACTCTCTTTTTTATATGTATAAGTACAACCACAATCTCCTATTCGTTCTTTCCAGTCTACGTAAGAAAAGTTGAAGTCCTCCAGATAGGAGAATAGTCCAGTCCTTGTGATTTCTACATATATCATACCAATTTTTCTATTATTAAAATTCAAACTCTTTAGTATTATGAGGTCTATATATTACTATGTTCATTAATTTTTCAGATTCAAATTCTACCGCTATTAGTTCACATTCTGTGTTACTATATTTCTCATATATTTTTTTCCTTGTTTTTTGTCTTTCCCATATATTGTGGTTCCCCCTTGATTCCTATTTTTTCTATCTGATCTATAAGTTTGGAACCCTTTTATTTGATCATCATTCCCAGTCTCTTGGGAATACCAGGTTTTCACTTATATTCATTATATCTATTTTCTTTTCAATTCTTTGGGTTTAGTTTCTTCTAAGTACTCTATTTTTCTTTTTGAGTTACTCGTAACTACACCCCTGCGCATTCATCACTATGATGGTTTGCGAGTTTTTCTCCTTCATTTAAAATATTGGTAGGTAATAAAGATTTTCCCCATGTCTCTTTCCTGTTTTCTGGTATGTTGTTCTTTTTTTTTATTTCCAGAAATTCTGCATTAAAAAAAATCCAACTTTTCCATAATATTTGATCTTCCTTCCATCTAATTATTCATTTTGTGTCAGAATCTGCAATTTTCTCCGTTCTGCAATATCCTCTTGCATAATAAATACAGTTATTACTCTTGAGTAGAATTTTGGAGCTGATGCTGTTTGAAATTTTTTTGCTGGACAATCTCTGCATATCTCGTTGATGGCTTGCATTTTTCTTTTACCTGATATTCTTTATTCCTCTCTTTATTTGTTTCTTTCTTATTTTGGATTTTATTACTTGATTGATTATTTATTTGATTATGATTCAAGGCTACATTTTTTGTCGAGAGAGAGAGAGAGAGAGAGAGAGAGAGAGAGATCAGGAGAGAGAGAGAGAGCAGGAGAGAGAGAGAGAGAGAGAGAGAGAGAGAGAGAGAGAGCGAGAGAGAGAGAGCGAGAGAGAGAGAGAGAGCGGGAGAGAGAGAGAGAGAGAGAGAGAGAGAGAGAGAGAGAGAGAGAGAGAGAGAGAGAGAGAGACTTTTAAAACTTTTGCATTTCAAAAAATCTTTAATTTAATTTGCTTATACCCAATCACAGAAAAAACACGCAGAGAGAGAGACAGAGAGAGAGACAGAGAATTTTAACATTTTGTATTTCCAGAAAAATCCTAAAATGGTAACTCATACTCACTCACAGAAGGCAACACGCAAACGCGCTCGAGAGAGAGAGAGAGAGAGAGAGAGAGAGAGAGTTACAAGGATTAGGATGTCTCAAAGACTTATTAGCCCATCGGAGGAGACATCATGTGCTCACTTATCTCTAGGAGAGGAGAGAGAGAGAGAGAGAGAGAGAGAGAGAGAGAGAGAGAGAGAGAGAGAGAGAGAGAGGTCTCCAATTCTCTTAAGCCTTTGGATCCAAGCGCAAGAAATATTAAGAAATCATGATGTCCGGTAACGGGAAACGAGCCCACATCCCATAATCTCAATGAGGTCGTGTTGCCGACCTGACCTCTCTGAGATTATGGGACGTGAGTTCATTTTTCGCTAAAGGACATCATGATTTCTTCCTATTTTTTGCACTTGGATCCAAAGGCTCTGTATTGACAAGCACTTGGATCCAAAGGCTTTGTTTTGACAAGCGGAGAATTATACCTACTACAATAATTTTATATATATATATATATGTATATATATATAGTACATATATATATATATATATATACATATACATATATATACAACTTGATTCACTGATAGCTTTCAAACATTGTAATGTATCCTACTGTAAAAATCATTCCCAAGCTGCCAATCATAAAACTCTGGTAAAAATAAACGCCAGATACCAAGTGCAAGCAAAAGAGAATAAATCTTTTTCTTTTCAGCGTGAACAAATCACTAATTCTTCCTGTCATATGAATTCATAATCTCCATTACCGTTTTGACATCAGGATCTCCTCCAATTACTGCGTTGAACTTTTTTCTTTGTTCGAGATACTCAATGATAAAGTACTTTTAATATTCTATAAGAAAAAAGATATAAACTATCGTGCCAGCTTTGTCTGTCTGTCGACCCTCAGATCTAGAAAACTACTGCGGCTAGAGGGCTGCAAATTGGTATTTTGATCATCCAACCTCCAATTATCAAATATACCAAACTGCAACCCTCTAGCATCAGTAGTTTATATTTCATTTATGGTTAAAGTTAGCTATGGATCGTGCATCTGGCAGCGTATTCCGGTACCATGGGACGCATCCTAGCTCTACCGCATCTGGTGAGCAACTGGAAAGCTGATAGTTTTATACGTCATTATACGTTGTACAGATCACTCTATTGCCTTCGGTGCGTTTTTTGCTTGTTAATATTTTCGTAACTTTAATACTTTCGACTGCACAATGTTCATTCTGAATATCTATATAATTATCGTCTTCCTCAGCACGTTCTCCCATTTGAATTATTATTTCTGGGAAATATTTGGAAAATATGGGCTCTAATTATTTATAAATATTTTTTTTTATTCCTAAGATACCTCTACGTTACAGCTTACGGAGATAATTCGATTGTCATGAATTCTACAGAATATCCTCAGTCTTACAGATGAGTTATTCCAATACAAAAAATACACAAAAGAAAATAATAATAATATAATAATAATAATAAGAATAATAATAATAATCCATAATAATAATATAATAATGATAATAATAATAATAATAATAGCGGAATGGACGAAGGCAGAACTCCGCAGCATAGATCAGAAAACCAGGAAACAAATGACAATACACAAAGCACTACACCCAAGAGCAAATACGGACAGACTATACATAACGAAAGGAAGGAGGGAGAGGACTACTAAGTATAGAGGACTGCGTCAACATCGAAAACAGAGCGCTGGGGCCAAATATCTGAAAACCAGTGAAGACGAGTGGCTAAAGAGTGCATGGGAAGAAGTACTAATAAAAGTAGACGAAGACCCAGAAATATACAGAGAGGAGAAAGACAGAAAGAAACAGAGGAACTGGCACAACAAACCAATGCACGGACAATACATGAGACAGACTAAAGAACTAGCCAGCGATGACAATTGGCAATGGCTACAGAGGGGAGAGCTAAAGAAGGAAACTGAAGGAATGATAACAGCGGCACAAGATCAGGCCCTAAGAACTAGATATGTTCAAAGTACGATAGACGGGAAATAACATCTCTCCATATGTAGGAAGTGCAATACGAAAAATGAAACCATAAACCACATAGCAAGTGAATGCCCGGCACTTGCACAGAACCAGTACAAAAAGAGGCATGATTCAGTGGCAAAGCCCTCCACTGGAGCCTGTGCAAGAAACATCAGCTACCTTTCAGTAATAAGTGGTTACGAGCACCAACCTGAAGGAGTGATAGAAAACGATCAGGCAAAGATCCTCGGGACTATGGTATCAGAACGGATAGGGTGTGATACGTGCAAACAGACCAGACGTGACGTTGATTGACAAAGTCAAGAAGAAAGTATCACTCATTGATGTCGCAATACCATGGGACACAGAGTTTGAAGAGAAAGAGAGGGAAAAAATGGATAAGTATCAAGATCTGAAAATAGAAATAAGAAGGATATGGGATATGCCAGTGGAAATCGTACCCATAATCATAGGAGCACTAGGCACGATCCCAAGATCCCTGAAACAAAAGGAATCTAGAACAAAAACTAGAGGCTGAAGTAGCTCCAGGACTGATGCAGAAGAGTGTGATCCTAGAAACGGCACACATAGTAAGAAAAGTGATGGACTCCTAAGGAGGCAGATGCAACCCGGAACCCCACACTATAAATACCACCCAGTCGAATTGGAGGACTGTGATAGAGAAAAAAAAAAAAAAAAAAAAAAAATTAAAAAAAAAAAAAAAAAAAAAAAAAAAAAAAAAAACAATAATAATAATAATAATAATAATAACAATAATTATATAATAATAATAATAATAATAATAATAATAATAATAATATAATAATAATAATAATAATAATAATACAACGGTAATCAAATAATTGTTTATAATATATATATATATAACATATATATATAATATATGAAATGGATGGATGTATATATGTATGTATGTGTGTAATATAGATATATATATATATATATATATATATATATATATATATATATATATTATATATATATATATATATATATAATCAATTCATATACTAACAAATTTATTTATGCAACTTTCCATAAAGGATTTAAATAAAAAAGTTTCCATAATCGCACCAGATAGTCCGATCTGGCAGAAATCAGACGTCCCAACCAACAGAAATGAGCTCAACCCAACGGCCATATTTCATAATAAATTTCTACAACAAACTCCTGGAATAAGGTGCCACACACAATCCAATTCGCCAGAAATGAGCTCAATAAATCCCCGTACTAAACGACTCCAATAAACCGCCACGAGCGTTTCTCGTGATCATTCATTTAATTAGCTAAACATAGGATGGGCCAAGACGCCTCGTTCTTTTAGTGGCCCTTTTACGTCTCAGCCACTTTTCATTGACGCATAAAACAGGGAAGACGCTTCGCCCGATGCCTCACTTTATTAGCCGTGCTCCAGCTGTTAAATCAAACTCGTTATTCGACCTGCCTAAACAAACTGTATAAATCAACGGGTGAAACGTCATATAATTTCACCGTCCGGACGCCCAGGGTTGATAGGTATCTGGTGTATACCTGTGTGTGTGTGTGTGTGTGCAGCTGTTGTGATGTTCTTGCCGATGCGAGTTTTACGTATGTGTATACATACATACATACATACTACATACATACATACATACATACAAACATACATATATATGTATATATATATATATATATATATATATATATATATATATATATATATATATATATATATATATATATATAGGCACAGAATAATTTTCATGGCTTATCTTATACTGTTCGGTTAGGAAGTATTATAATGACAGTCTTTTTTTGACAATTCATTATGCTTTGAAAAAACGTATATTGCATGTATATATACATATATACTATTTTTTTTTACATATATACTATATGCATATATAGTAACCTTCCTTTACGTACAATATTAAGCAAAAAAAGATTAATGTGTCACTATAATATTTCCTAACCAAACAGAATTATACAATCCACGGTAATTATTCAGTGCGGATTTGTTCACTATCATCATAGACACTATAGCTATCACCATCATTAATACACAAACACTATCGGTTACGACTTCCAAAGTGAATGTAGGTATGAGAAACAGAACAGAAACCAAACCTTGCGATCAAAAGACTAACCCAACAATAAAAAAAATAAATAAAATTATAATTCCAAAATGCATGAAACCCAGGTAGTCAAAACCAAAAGATTACTCTTATCTAGTTTACTCTTTCCATAACCTAGATACTCGTCCGAGCGGAGAGAGCAAAAAAAAAATAATAATGAAAAAACTAAAGCGGGCAAATATTATTTTTCTAGCAAGATAAAGGAAGGCGAAAGTGGGTGGGGAGAGCGGGCGTTTATCTATAAGTTTTGATTAACTCTGCAAATATTGACCGAAAGCCCCGACTCTCTCAGAGCGGCGGCACAAAACGCGTTTGAAAACACTTTTCAATCTCGTAAAATTTGATTAAGAGCGTCATAGAAATGCCAGAGAGAGAGAGAGAGAGAGAGAGAGAGAGAGAGAGAGAGAGAGAGAGTGTGTGTTTGTGTATTTGATGTTTGAAGTCCTAACCTCCATGCAAAAATGCAAGATTGCATGTGCGATAGCACTCGGGTTATGTTTGACACTAATTGGAGTGCAAATTCTCGCTGCACAAGAAGAAGAACAAGGAGAAGAAAAAGGGTTGATGAATTTTATCAAGGGTTTAATGCTTAATTCATGTGCAATATTGAAAGCATGATAATAATGGCTGGGAGTAAACAGAGATAGATTTTCCTCTGCTAGCTTGATATATATTTCTCTCTCTCTCTCTCTCTCTCTCTCTCTCTCTCTCTCTCTCTCATCTCTCTCTCCTCTCTCTCAATCTCTCTCTCTCTCCTCATCCCGATTTTAAATTAGTCACTCCTTTGATTTCATTGTATATTCGACGACTTGAAACTTTTAATTTAGAAAAACGACGGTTTTACATAAAAGTCCCAGAACTCCAGTCACTATAAATGTCTTATCAACTTCAAAGATTAAGATGGAAAATATGTTTAATATTACCTGTGGCTAAATGTTATCAACACTAAAGAACTCTCTAACCCCACACAACACCACAATTTTAATTTACAAGAGAATATCTACTTTGGGCACAACCCCGCCTCCATAAAAAATGAAATATATATATATATATATATATATATATATATGTATATATATATATATATATATATATATATATATATATATATATATATATATATATCAATTCAAGCTACAAATGTCCTTTAATATCTAAATTCACTTTACCTCCCAAATGATATATTTTCATATATGTACCGAAGGGGAATTTTTTAATTGATAATAATTTCGTCCCCCAATGGGATCGAACCACCGTCCAAGTGGACGGGGACGAAATCAGGACAGTCAGTGACGCTATCCAATCAGCCAACAGAGATAGCGTCACTGACTGTCCTGATTTCGTCCCCGTCCACTTGGACGGTGGTTCGATCCCATGGGGGGACGAAATTATTATCAATTAAAAAATTCCCCTTCGGTACATATATGAAAAATATATCATTTGGGAGGTAAAGTGAATTTAGATATTAAAGGACATCTGTAGCTTGAATTGATATATAAATGGATCACGGTCGATGTATAATTATTCATATATATATATATATATATATATATATATATATATATATATATATATATATATATATATATATTGTTACATTTATTGATTTCCTCGTCTCCCCAGCATTTATTTAATCTATTTTATTTCTAAAAGAGCAGCCATATTTACCCAAATATCAGCTGATTTAGGCGGGATACACAAACTCAGGCCAGACTAGGCATGCCCGGCGCCAGCCGTTAGCTGCGGGAAAGACTCTTGTCAGCTTTAGGGACGTATCCCAAAGGGAAGGGTGTAGGTAGCCAGGTACTTATTAGGCCTATGTCTTAAGCTCCTTTTTCCTGTGAAAAAGGAGCTTAAGCTGACCCCCAACACCTATGCTTAACACATGCAGTCGCCCTCAGTCGCCTCCAGTCGTGACCTCGGACAGATGTCCCAGCCAGCCTTCCATTTAGGCCTACCAAGGCGTTACTGGCGCGCCCAGACCTGAGACAAAGCCGACGCCGCATTTCTACAAAGGTCCACTTACTATGGCATCCAGATACGTCTTGTGAATCAGTCATATTGCCAGTTCTTTCCCTCCTAGTGTCGTAACTACTCCCCATTTTCAAAACTCAACCTCCTAATTCTCAAATGAACATTCCTTTGTTCCTTTTCACTGCCTCGTGGCCGCA
>NC_087221.1:25347807-25350307 GCF_015104395.2 Macrobrachium nipponense
GGTAGGTCGGTAAGAAAGGATTTTAATTTCAACTTGTAACGAACACCACATAGGCAGAGGAACACTTCTTGATGGCTCTCTCTCTCTCTCTCCACATATACAAAGAAACGTTATCAAACATCACAATAAAGGAAGAAAGACTCTCTCTCTCTCTCTCTCTCTCTCTCTCTCTCTCTCTCTCTCTCTCTCTCTCTCTCTCTCTCTCCACATATACAAAGAAACGTTATCAAACATCACAATAAAGAAAGAAAGACTCTCTCTCTCCCTCTCCATATATACAAAGAAACGTTATCAAACATCACAATAAAGGAAGAAAGACTCTCTCTCTCTCTCCACATATACAAAGAAGCGTTATCAAACATCACATAAAGGAAGAATGACTCTCTCTCTCTCTCTCTCTCTCTCTCTTCATGGCTTCCGGCGTATCCATTAACTTAATCGTTTTGTCGTCATTTCCTGCTAAGATCGATGCTGAGGGCTCAAAGGCATTTTGAGTAATAAAGCCCACAATTCTCTTCGTTTATATATATATATATATATATATATATACTATATATATATATATATATATATATATATAGGTATATATATAGGTATATATATACATATAAACATAAATATATACTTACTGTGTATAACGTGTTTACTTAAAAATATTTACATTTTATTATAAACTGAAAGAAGTTTTCGTTTGGTTCAATACATATATATGTGTATAGAGGCAAATGGCACGAGGGAAATAGAAGCGATGGAGTGGTGCTAGGCTTCTCGACTTACTGTCCTTTACTTAGTAGAGCAAGTAAAGGGCAGTAAGTCGAAAGGCCTAGCACCAATCCGTTGTTTCACTTCCTTCGAGGCATTTGCCTTTATTTATATTTATATATATATATATAAATATATATATTTATTTATATATAGTATATATACAAAAATATAATATATATACATATATAATATCTATACATATATATTATATATATTGAATATACATAATCAACTTCATTTAGGCTTGAAATAACGTAGCAATGAAATAACATAATAAACAAGCAAAGCCACCCAGAGCACAAGGTAAATAGCCTAAATATAAACAACATTAAAAAGATAGGGAAATCGTGTTTACAATGTACATAACGAGAGTTAACTTTCACCAGAAATTATAGTTATATTTAACAGCCAAATAATAATAGAGTTTATGATCAAATATGAAACAACAAATATGTAACTAATATCGAATTCAGTTTACCTTGGGAATAATTTATATCCATGTGGATTATATGATAAACGATCCTGCTCCTAACCAGGACTCGAACCCATGTGTTGACAATGACATAATATTCTAGGGCATATATATAGTCATAGGCCTATATGTATTTGAAAGATAACTGCCTTTAAAGCATCTTAAAATATTTTCAAAAGATTCAAATATCGGGCTTTAAGATGACACATCACGCAAAAATATAATAATTAATGAAGAAACGTTATTTGAGCGAACAGCAAAACTTAAGTAGCAAATAAGACGATCAGGGGAAACTAAAACGGAAAATTGCGAGAAGGACTGACAGACAGTCTGAAAGGAAACGAGCCTGATGGATAAATCTAATCAAAAGAATGAGAGAGTTGGCAGACGACCAGCGAAGTTCGTATTAACTCACTTCGAAAAATTAGTTACAGGATCTGGAAAAATTAATGGAATAAAATGTTACGAGAGAGAGAGAGAGAGAGAGAGAGAGAGAGAGAGAGAGAGAGAGAGAGAGAGTTTCAAGGATTAGGATGTCTCAAAGGCTTGTTAGTCCATCCGAGAGAGAATTCATAAATGAACTAAACAGTGACCAACCAAAAAATGAAATAAATAAATATCTGAGAGAGAGAGAGAGAGAGAGAGAGAGAGAGAGAGAGGAGAGAGAGAAGAGAGAGAGAGAGAGAGAGATTCATAAATAAAACACTAAACAATGACCACCAAAAATGGAATAAATAAATAATCTGAGAGAGAGAGAGAGAGAGAGAGAGAGAGAGAGAGAGAGAGAATTAATAAATGAACTAAACAGTGACCAACCAAAAAATGGAATAAATAAATATCTGAGAGAAATAAGGACAGAGAGAGAGAGAGAGAGAGAGAGAGAGAGAGAGAGAGAGAGAGAGAGAGATTCATAAATAAACTAAACAGTGACCAACCAAAAAATGGAATAAATAAATATCTGTGAGAAATAAAGAGAGAGCGAGAGATAAATTCTTAAATAAACTAAGAAACGACCAAAAAACTGAGGAAACAGATGAGAGAGAGAGAGAGAGAGAGAGAGAGAGAGAGAGAGAGAGAGAGAGAGAGAGATCTTCAACAAACTAAGAAAGTGCACAAGAAACTGCCTCGCTTGTACCTAACCATTTCTCGTAAGTTCTTTTTTTAAATTTCACTTAGTTCTTAAATCACGTTTCTTTAAACGTATGTGTATATATATATATATATATATATATATATATATATATATATATATATATATAGTAT
>NC_087221.1:25355307-25367807 GCF_015104395.2 Macrobrachium nipponense
ATCATGTACCTAATCAATTAAGCTCCCCCTATTTATTTGTTTTGTTTGCATGGTGTTTTTACATTGCATGGAACCAGTGGTTATTCAGCAACGGGACCAACGGCTGTACGTGACTTCCGAACCACGTCGAGAGTGAACTTCTATCACCAGAAATACACATCTCTCACCCCTCAATGGAATAGTCGAGAATCGAACTCGCGGCCACCGAGGTGGCAGGTACAGACCATACCAACCACTCCACTGAGGCGCTTCTGCCCCTTTTTAGAACCCTCTCTCACTTGTCGATAGGCTATCACTAAGATGGTATATTAACCCGGCATGCATCCACCGTTGTCACCTGCTGCGAGGGATAAGTCTTTCAAAAGTATCCCTCAGGAGAGGTGGAACATACATCCTGCTTATGTCAACTCTCAAGAGAGACTGAGAGTTTTCAGCCCTGTGATTCGCTTATCAACAGCCAATCAGGAGCGTCGTATGGGACTGGCCTGGACACCAAATGCACGTTTGATGTGAATCTACTATAGTACTAAACATGGCGAAAGCTCCTTGGTACGCCGTGCTTAGTACTATATAAAAAAATAAAATAAAACCCCTCGGAGATCAAAGTAATATACACCCATTTCTATATTCTGTGGTCGTCAAATTATATTAATAAACGATATCTTAGTGCGGCCGTCTACTTTACTTAGCACGTGTTTGCCCTGGGCTTTGACAAAGGTGGATACACAGCGAGTGTATTTATACCCACTTAGTTAGCAATGCGAAATCCTGACCATACGGGCTATACTAGTTTTGCAACATACATGGCAAGTCTATTGATTGCGTTATGTTACGTATAGATATGTAGCCTGAAGGTGAGACAAAATTCCGTTATCGACAAAACCTCTTAACCTACATAAAATAGGCTATATGCTAAATTGCCCCATTTCAAATATTTACTCATTTATAATGTGATTCGATCTTTTTTTTTTTTATGTGAGATGGAGATAGCCTGAACGGAGGAATAAAATTTGATAAAATAAGCAACGGTCGTTGAAAAATTCCCCAGAATAATCTACATTTTTACTTACCTTATTTCCGTTTAGACTTCACATGACTGGCAGCTATGGCGAGTATTAATCCATACCGCGCTTCACTTTTTTTTTCCTTTGCACAAAATATGCACAACGAGATTAACCGAAATTAACAAGAGCACGGTATCTTCTTTTATATGCAAAATTTACCGTGAAATAAATAAATATCTAACGTTATCAACTCCCACCTTAAACCATTCTTGGGCGGTCATGAAAATCAATTCAGTGGCTCGCACTAATGACGATTTTCACTTTTAACTTTATCGCAGTAATTCAAATTAAGTGACTCGCATTGATAATGACTTTCTTATTAAACTTTTTAGAAATAACAAATTAAATAGCAGCTTAACTTACTCTTTCAACAACAAATGTAACACGTAACTACTTCATTTACAATGAAAAAAAAAATTGCAGTTCACTTTAAGTTTCTTTTCGTACAATAAAGTAGACGAACAGATTTATTCGAATGAACTATATACTTTCGGGCACAAACATTCAGAAGTAAATTACAGTACCTTCGTAATTTTTCTTAATAGTAAATGGCCACTGAAGTAACTAATTACAAGAATATAAAATGCAAAGTATTTTGGGAATTAAATGCAATTAATTGACACCATTATTATGAAAGTATAAATCCTGTTTTTGTCGTTAACAACTGATGATATATTAATATGTGAAAAGAATAAAGATTTTTGTCAGTTATGTAACAACACTGGAGAACACTAACCATTTATAAATCTTGTATTCCGTATCTTACAATTAACCGAAAATTTTTAACCTTAGTAGGTTCAATCTACCATTTGAAAATTTTTTTAATTTAAATGTTGCCTAATTTATCATATTACTTCATACTTTCCGATTTTCGAGCATTTGAATAATTTGAATAAATAAAAAAAAATATGATAAACACATAAATATTAAGAGGTAGAAACTTTTATCCTAACGCCGAATTGATAACATGGACAGACTATGAAATAATCAACTCAGTATCTTGGCCGAAACGACAGAGGACGATCTAATAGCGTAGCTAAAGTTACTACCAATCAACAATGAACAATTAGTACTCTGGAAATATTTCGAATCGATTGACCGACAATTTTGTTACGAATTTGAAACAAAAAAATACGCCACGAAATTACAATTATTACATCTGACACGAATTACAAAAGCAAGTGAGGTCTGAAACTTCGTATCCTCAACAAAATATTAGAACGGAATCGTCTGTGAGCAGAGTCTAGCCAACTATATACCACGAAAAATTAATAAACAAATAAATCTTACTCTACCACTAGCATATAAGGAAAGATTAATCGAGCGCAGAACACCGTACATGTCACCAGCCAATCGCATACTGAGAGCATAACGTCTCGACTCTCGAGTCGACATTATGTATGGGCTATGGGGCAGAAAAAACATGAGTGAAGTTGTCAACGGCGTTTAACTGTATCGATATTATTACTGTCATTACTATTACTACTGGAGACGTACATGTTTAGGGAAGCGTATAAGAGTTTAGGTTAGGGTAATGACAATGCAAACGTGCGAAAAAATACGCTGGGTAAGGTCACTGCCGGTAACTATCGTCAAGGTACTTAACGGTTGTTTAAAGCCATGGGAACAGTTCATCTCCGGCGTTGTGTTAATTAACTACTATATTATGTGACTCCTGCTATTATTATTATATTACATTAATCATTTTAGTTGCTAATGTTTAAAGATTAGTTTCTGCATTCAACTAAAGTATTTACAGAATTGTGGATAAACAATGTCTCCAGAAAACTTACATATACATTAAAGCTGCTTTTTCTCCATGCGCACTAAAGCTCATCAGCAGCCAGTCCTAACACCCACCATATTGCTGCATCTCCTGGATATTAAGGCCGGTCCTTTCAAATACTTCCGCCAACCATCTATACAGCAGTACAAATCTTCTCCTTCTCCCTACCAGTTTTAAAATACACATTCCTCTTGCAACTGACATCATCATTTCTCCACATGGCCATGACGTCTCAAAACACTTAGATCCATCTTTTCACTACATATAAATATATTTATATATATATATATATATATATATATATAATATATATATATATATGTGTGTTGTGTGTGTGTGTGTGTGTGTGTGTATGTGTGTGTGTATACATATATGTATATATATATATATATATATATATATTATAATATATATATGAATGAAACTAAGGATACGAAAACTAATCATCCCTCCGTTGTTTCTGCTTTATTTAAAAAAACAAAAAAGCATAAATTAACAAATAAATACAAATAAACAACAACAGCGACCATTCTCTCAAGGACGATCTCTGAAACACTTTCATATTATAAAAAAAAAAAAATAAAAATAAAAAAATTCGTAAGGAACCAGCCTTGCGAAAAGGAAGTAAACAAACCTAAAATATAATGAATAGACTACATCAATAATACGATGATCTCGGGAGATATAATGATGAAAACATGTTATTGATTTCCGCAAGGATCCAGCCTTGGGATTTTTGGGACTTACAAAAATATTAGACTTTGGGATTTACAAAAATATTTACCAAGTCGATATCAGGAGTCTAATATACAAATTCTGGGGTTTAATCATAGGCCTAGTTTAGGTGACTAGCCACACAAGGTTATACTAATGAGCAAAAGAGCAAAATTGTCGATATTTTAATGGTTTCACAAATATATATATATATAGATATATATATAATATATTATATATATATATATATATATATATATATATATATTCCTGACCAGCTGTTTGAGAAATCATTAGCAAATAGATTTATGCAAAAAAAATTGAGGTTTCAATGCATACATTTTTTTTTCACTCAAATTTTTGGCTGTTCAACTTCTCGAGAAACCATGAACAAATCTTTGGACATATTGGTGCGGTCAACCTTACCAGGATAATAGATGTGTGGTCTCTTGTCCTTCAATTTCCGACAAGAAAATTATAATCATAAGCCTTGAAAACATTCAGTTCACAAGAAAAACAAATAAAACGCGAAAATATATAATTTTTAGAGTTGCCACCATCTAATATGGAAGCAACTGAAAGGGTACAAGATATCTGTAATCTAGTTTTGATTTTACACCTAACTTTAAAAACTGTACATGGCATGAATTATTGCAGCAGTGAATTTCATCTGAAGTAACACTGCATCAACTGAAGTAAATTACAATACCTTAACACTAATATGGAAGTACTACCTTAAATTACACTGAAATATCTCATAAACGATTGGCATATGAAGTTATGATAAACGTTCCAGCAGATTAACAGCAAAACCAAACGAAGAAATAATCACAATAAACAAAATAATTTACCATGGAACAAAAACAGTATTAATAAATAAAAATTAAATAATGACAACAATCACTGCACAGCAGTTACATTTCCAGACGAACAAGTCACCATTAATCGAGGTGTCAGAAACTTGTCGCATACATATCACATGCAGGTTGGAAAAAAGTTAACGAGAGTAAGAGGAGAACTAATCTTTAGGCAATGCTGGATTATTGTATAGAGCACTGGTTAGAGCCAGCAATAAGTCGTTAACTTGTGTTCAACCTGTTGATGAAGTGTGTGCGAGATAAGTCACCGACATATGTTAGTAACATTTTACTGTAATGTGGATGCATCCTTACTAGTCTTGGAACCAGAGAATAGTGATAAAATCTTTTAAAATAAGATGTGGAAAATGGGAGGTGCTGAAAAAAAAAGCGAGGAAAAAGACAGCTTGAATACAAACGGGAAAACAGAAAGAAAATAGTATATTCAAACAAAGGAATGGAAAAGAAAGTTTAAATACAGACGAGGAAACAGAAAAAAGCTTGAATTCAACCAAAGGAATTGAATAAAAAGCTGGATTACAAGCTTTGTAAAAGAAACGAAACCTTGAATAAAAGCAAGAAAAGAAAGGAAAGCTTGCATGCAAGTTAGGGAAAGGAAAAGAAGTGAAGAAAGAGAAAAAGTGGAATAAGGGAGAGGAAATACATAAGGTAATGTGAGTGAGACAAAAAATAAAAGGCTGAATGCAAGTGAGGAAACAAAAGAAAGGCAACTTAAGCGAAGAGAAGGGGAGAGGAAATGTCACACACGAGTTAGGAAAGTTAAGGGACCTTGAATTCACGCCAGAGAAAAAAAAATAGAAAATGATATATTTTAAGAAACAGTAAAACAAACTTTGAAATGAGAGTTGGGAATGAAGTTATCGTTTTTCTTAATGCTTTTGTACTCTTTGAGTGGGAATAAACAGCTTTTCATAAAGAAAGCAAACTATATAGTAAGGAGAGTCTTTCCGAACAGAGATATCGAAAGAAGCTCTTCTTTCTACAACAGTAATGTTACCACAAGACAGGAAGTATTCAGTGAATAATCATATTCTTAAATAACTTGAAGTAAATTTTGTTTGTTTGTTGTTTAAGTACCTACGATGAATGATGACTGAAATATACATGTACATAGCAAGAAATGTGTGAGGTAGAAAAGGCAACCAAATTTTGCGTAAATAAAATTACTTTGTTAACCTTTTTTTTATATAACTTATTACAGAAAAAAACTTGGGACCTTTTATTGAACTGACATTGTATGTGTATGATATATATATATATATATATATATATATATATATATATATATATATATATATATATATATATATAAAGTTCTTTTCCACTACATTACATACTACAGGGTGAGTCAGAAAAAAACACCATGCAGACTCTTATCTCATCACTATGAACAACACTGAACTAGAAGTTTGGCAAGAAATTTGCAGCAGAGCAGCGTATCATCGAACATATGTACAAAAACGAGGACTCACGTGCAACAGAGGAGACAAAACTGAGCTTTACTTTTTTTTATTTTGTTTTTATTCATGAGTCTATTGTTTTTGTTTAGGTCACATATGTACACAACTCGGGAAGCCACGAAGAGCCACAATCACAGACACATGTTGCATGTTGCTAATCGCCATGCAAACTTTTCAAGATAATGTTACAAACACACACACAAACAGACGTACATACACACACACATACACACATATACAAAACGCAATTAACTTCTGCGAATCTTTCTGTAGAACAGCGGCAGATTATGCGAAGTAATCGAACTTCTCTTTTCTCTGGTCTTTGCATCTTTGTCTTCCGTTGGTTTCTTCTTCTCTTCTTCTTTGGTCTTTCCATCTTTGTCCTCGGCTGGTTTCTTCTTCTCTCCCTCTCTCGTCTTTCCATCTTTGACCTCAGCTGGTTTCTCCTCCTCTCCTTTTTCCTCTACTTTGCCTTCGCCTTCTGTGCCAAAGAGCGTCCTGGGTTGCCTCGGGATGCCGTCGGAGAAGTCATCCATCCTTTCCCTCGCGTCCTTGACCTCAGCTCTGCCGATCCTCCTGAAGGCGAGGTTGTCGGCGATGGAAGGATCCGCCGGCGCGACGGTCTTGTGACTCTTCATCTCCTCGGAGTTGTGGGACAGCAGGGCCACGTTGTCGAAGTTTCGGACGGCCGTCAGAGGAAGCTGGGCGGCGTTCATCTTGCGGTAGCTCAGAGCCATTTGCAAGTTGGCGTCGTAGTTCTTCGGGGAGTTCTCGCAGTTGACGTAGTACCAGTAGTTGCACTGCATTATGGATTGGTCGAAGAGGGTCATGTTGGGGCACATGAAGCTGGTGAGGGTGTTGCCCATCGCGGCTGGGAGGCAGAGGTGGAAGACCTACAGAGGAAAACAGGGGGTCTTTAGATAGATTGATTGATTTATAGGTTATAGGGATAACGCCAAGCACTGGGGCAACTAAGGCCATTCAGCGCTGAAACGGAAATTGACAGTGACAAAGGTTTGAAAGGTGTAACGAGAGGAAAGCCTCGCAGTTGCACTACGAATTAATTGTTAGGAAAGGGTGGAAAGTAAGATGGAAGAAAGATAAAGGAGGTATAGTAAAATGGGTTGAGCTAGGGCCCGAAGGGACGCTGCAAAGAACCTTAAGTAATGCCTATGTACATTGCACCGCATGAGGTGAATTGACGGTACTATCAACCCTATTGGGGGAGGGGGTCTTAGATTAGATTTGCGGCTGACCATTGGGCGAAACAGATTCACATAGATGACATAAAGTTCATTGGCACTCGAAGATTTTATATAAAGCATCAAATAATGTAATTCTGATGGCAGTTGCCCAGTGCATCATGATCACTACTTTAAATTAGTTACTCAACATCGGATGATGTAAGCTTATGAAGAGCAACCACTCACTCAATCTGCCTATACGAATTGGACTGTAACCTGACGTTATATTAGCACTTTTTGATAAATATATTATTCTATTTCGTTTTCACATTTAAGAGATCATTAATATCACTATCCGGTACTTTTATATAAAAGAAAAACTTTCTTTTATAGGTACGATAGATGGTGAAATGTGATGGGTGGCTTACTCACAACAACTGAAAAAAAAAGACAACAAAACACAGTAATTAATTAGATAAATAACAGGTGACGTAAGGAGAGAACGAAAGAAAAACTGAGTGGCTGGAGAATGCAAAAGAAAGAAGCAGAGGAGGAGAGGGAAAGGTGACAAAGAAAAAAAAATGACGGAAATACCACAAAAAGAAGTCCGGTCCGGCATACGACCGGTGTAGGAAAGGCAGAAGAGAAAGTCGCGGTGATATCACCTTGCAGCCGAGCTGGACGTCCGCGTAGATGCCAGGCAAATACTTTTGCTCTTCGCAGAAGAATTTCGTCCTGGGGACTTCCACGCGCTTTTCCAACCTGGGAAATAGTTTGAAAGGCACCTCGTACCCAGGAGGAAAGAACTCCGTAGGGGCCTCACGGACGACGAACATCTTGGCCGCGAAGGAGGGCACGTGATCTGTGTCCGCAGGAGTGCCAGCGTCGACCTGGGTGGAAGACGTACGACGTTCAGGGAGGTGATGGATATAATCAGGTTATTACTTTTTTTCTCCGGTGGTTAATACATTACGAATTCATCAAATGTGCAACAACTCGTGCCGGCATAATCCCGACTTAATAAGCGGACTTAATCTGACAACTGATAGTTACAGATGAGTGAAGTAAACTAACTTGCCTTCAGACAAGCATGTTTATATCATTACCAAAGGTATAAATATGTTTAATACCCTTGAACCAATCTTATATCTGGTCAAGTCGTTCTAGGTCAAGCAACTTACTTTTTTTCAGTATCCCAATTTTTGCAAACTAGTATCATTTCCGTCAAGGAATTTGCTTATGCCATAATAAATGCAAATCATTTGTATTTATTAACGTTTAGGACCTCCACACAGGCAAACAGAAAGCACTTTAACCAATATCTGGAAATAATTAAAGAAAACTAACTGAAAGGTGCTAAACTGCTTCTTTTTTCTGAGGAGATTCTTTCTATTCTATCAATGAAAAGTAATATAAATTATAAAATAAATGCAGTCAAAAAAAGCATACTCTAATATCCACTTCTCATTGAGAACATGTTCCTTTCGGTTCGATTACATACCATAGCAACCTAAACCTGTAAAATAAATAAAAGACAAAATCTTAGCGGGTATTGAAACAGACACAAGAGTTGATACAATGATGGAAAGTTTTCTCGGTTGTTGGCTCCTCCTATTAGTGCTGTTCTGTCATTTCCTTTTGTGAAGGAGCCCGATGCCTTTCTCGTTTCTCTAGTTTCTTCTCTCTATGTAATTTCACATGCTGTGAGAGAATATTTAGCGACTTTACTTTCACTTTCTGTTCAAAAGCACCGTTATCAGGCCGAATTCCTCACGACTAAAATATAAAAATTTAACACAAAGCAGAATCTAGATTTCCCTGCTTATAGCAATAAGATACCCGACAAGGGAAAACATTCATATAAGGAAGAATTAAGCATATATTCACAAACTATTGTAAGAGCTCTCGGTTCTGCCTAAGTTATCAAACGAGATGTATCGAAACTGTGAATATGTCTAAAGAAAATCGTAAAACTTGTGGATTTATTTTATTCATAACAGGTTTGATTCTATGCTCTTCAGTCTCCCTTATCTTGAACAGCTCCCCAATGATTATATCCCAATTCACTTACCTGAAGCAGTTCTTCAGTGGCAAAACTTAAATTTATTTTTTTCCTGAACAGCTGTCCATTGGCAGGACCTAAGTTCTCCTTGCCTGCAGCAGGGCCTAAGCTTCCCTTACCTTGAGCAGGTCCAGAATTTCCCTTACCTTGAAGAGCTCTTCAAAAGCAGGATCCAGAACTTTCCTTACTTTGAGCAGGTCTTCAAAAGCAGGTCCTGAACTTCTCTTACCTCAAGCAATTCTTCAGTAGGTTCTGAACTTCCCTTACCTTGAACAGTTCTTCAGGAGCAAGTCCTGCACTCCCCTTAAAGTTGAGCAGCTCTTCAACAGCAAGTCCTGAGCGTCTCTTACCTTGAAAAGCTCTTCAAAAGCAGGTCCTGAACCTCCCTTACCTTAAGTAGTTCTTTAACAGCAGGTCCTGAATTTACCCTGAGAACTTCCCCAGTGCCATGACCTGGATATGAACTCTTTTCTTCGACATCTAGTGAGAGCATCTAAACTTCCCCTTACCCTGAGAAGATCTCCAATGGCAGGACCAATAGTGGGATGAGTCACACGAGGACGAGTATGAGATGGAGTCTGGTTGATAACAATCGTTGGTCTTGTTCCGGGACGCACAATAATCCTTTGGCCGTTTGTAACTGATGTTCCTGGCAGCTGTCCCTGTTGTTGGAAGGTTCCACCAGGAGTTTGTCGACTCGTTTGGGGAGGAGGAAGTAAGCCAAAAGATGGTAATTGAGGTTGTTCTCTGAGGAGAAGAGTTAGCAGGTAAAGCTCAGAAGGGGTTCTCAATTACTTCTTGAGATAAATATCTGTAAAGTTTCTATGATCTCCTTTCAAACTACAAATATGAAAACTTAACATGCATCTCAGCACCTGTCTATGTATATAAAATATATATAAAACAAGGACATAGAAAGACAAGTAGACGTACAGACGAAGAAACCTCTATGAAGTCATTATATTAATAATCTGAGGGGTCGCGTCACCTGTCAATCTATCGAAGTACTGATGTTTCAGAACCCTACCATTTTAAAACTGGAAGAACCTGTGTACACTGGGTCTTAAACTGAGTTATTTGGGTGTGTACAAACAGTGGTATGCAAGCTTAACTTGCCGAAAGCATCAGTTTATAGGGACTTTTAGGTAGGAAATCGCCTTGATAACGTCTATGTTAACTTATATGTAACTTGTTTGTTAATTTTTTGTGACTGTTGGGATCAAGAATGCTGTTTATTGAAAAATCAGTCAGTAGAACCAAATTTCAGTAAAAATCTACTTAAGAGCCCCGGATTCAAGTATGATCGCAACCTGTCAAAGAACACAAAACAACGATTAAGCTTCTTTTACAAGAACCATTAGACATTCTCAGGTGATGACATTTCAGGCTCGATCTACGCAGCATCGTCTGTAGTTTCAACGAACAAGAAGTTGGTGTTGGTTATCAGCGACTGAAATAGTTTTGGAACTTTCAAGATAATTGCTTCGCAGTTGTCAGCGGACGCGTGAAACTTGTAAAGTTATTAGAGAAATGATTGAAGGTTTGAACAAAGTTGTATTTTGTATTAGCCCTACTTGTTTTGTACCTAATATTTTCAGAGCCACTGAACTTTAGTTCAGGATCTTTTATTGAATTTCGTACGTTTTTGTCCTTAGCGATCAAAGCTGTTGCGACATTAGGCTATATCATTCAATCAGTTACCAGACAATTACCCTGGAAAGCGAGAGCGGTGTTCTGCTGGAAGCTGAGCATTTTCTCCGCTGGCCTGCCTGCCGGATAGTCTCTGTCCCTGCGCTCCATTGGCAGGTCTTCTGACGGGGCGTCTCCTAGGAGGTGGGCGCCTCGCGGGCGGTCTAGCAGGAGGGGCATCATCGTTTCTTCTGGCGACCTGTGGCTCTCCATACCTGGTGAAGTGTGGCCTCTCCTCTATATCAACTTCCTCTGGAATTTCAGCATCGTCATCGTCATCCTGCAGAAATAAGTGTGACGCTTAAGTGAAAAGAAGAAATTGACGCAACTTCCAAGAACTATGTCTGTTTGGATGTTTGTTCTAAGAGAGAATATAGAATTTAGGGGAAAAGCCAAGCGCTGGGACCTATGTGGTCAACCAGCGCTGCAACGGAAACTGACAGCAAAAAAGGTTTGAAAGGTATAACAGGGAGTACACCTCGAAGTTGCACTATGAATCAATTGTTAGATGAGGGTGGAAAGTCAGATGGAAGAAAGAGAATGTGAACGGAGATGCAGTAAAAGGAATGAAAGGGGTTGCAGCGAGGGGCCAAAGAGACACTGCAAAGAACCTTAAGTAATGCCTACAGTGTACCGCATGAAGTACATTGACGGCACTAACCCCCTAAGGGTGAGATTAGTTCTAAGCGCACTGTCCACTTTTTAGGATTAATTTCCATATACCAACTACTCTTTGGGGCTTGATACTCTAATCATTATACATATTCTTCGGTGATGCTTCTAAGAACTCTGTCTACTCTTTTGGATCTTTTCCCCAAGTATACTGTCTCTTAATTTAGGATTGGTTTGAATGCTATATTTTTTTAGACTTGTCTTAATCCCCAGAGTGTCTTGGGATTCTGCTAAGGGCTCTAATACTTTTGGATTCCTTTTTTTTTTTAAATCCTTCCAGTCTTTGGGTTTTTTTTCCAAGCCCCTAATTCAGTCTATTGTTTTTTTTTTTCAGCGCAGCCTCTATTCTTAGAAGTAAGCTCTATGCAGGCTACCTGTTTCGCGAATGATTTCTATTACTTTCTCTGAAGTCAGGTGAATGCAGTTTAACAAACATGGTGCATTCTGATTAATATGATAATCCATGAACAAACTATTCACTTTTTGATAAACTGAGATAATACATGATTATTCGTACAAAAAATCATCGGTGACTTACATACATACATACATAAATACAACATAATATATATATACATATCATTTTCTGAGTGCATGCGTATTTTATAAAAGGCACAGTGGAATCGTTCACTCTTTCATACAAACATACATACAAGATATGCCTTTGATCTAACTTTGCTCGGCAAAAAAAAAAAAAAAGTTTACCTCCTTACAGATTGAGAAGGACTAGAACTTCTCTTCCTACTCCACTTCCTCCTCCTCCTCCTCCTCCTCCTACTAGTTCTCTTGCTTGGCGGCCAAGTTTTTGCAAGCAAGAAAGAGCCACCCAGGCAATGCGATAGCCTATATAGCTTTCACCGGTTTATCTTAGCGAAGCGGACCCAAACGAGAAAGAAGAAGCGTCTCATTCGCTTCTTATAAAACAGGATTCGAGTCCCTTTGGGAATTGGTGTTTAGAAAACTGGTCTGTCGCGTTATGGGTCCTAGTATA
>NC_087221.1:25370307-25377807 GCF_015104395.2 Macrobrachium nipponense
CATTTCTAAATGCTGTCGAAAGCAAGCATTACTCAGGCAGGAGGAGTCTGACTTCCTCAATAATGCGATCACCTGTCAGGGCGAACTTTCTAATCTCCCTCTCCCTCTGTCTCTCCCTCTCTCTCTCTCTCACTCTCTCTCCTCTCATGCGTGGCTTCATAAATGCATTATCCGAGTACTTACATTCCTTTTATAGTATCCTCCACCCTGCGTATTTCTTATCGACTCAGCAAAGCCCTCTTCATCGCCAAGGCCGAAACCTGTAATAAGAAAAAAATAACTAAAAAGGGAAATAACAAAATGCTATCGCCAATGTAATGGAGACCACTTTAAACAGGTCATGTTTAGTATACTGAGAAAAATAAAAGGCTGCAGAATATGTCTCCAAAATACTGTGTATCAAGTGCATAGCGTCAGTGCCCTTCACATCCTTTTTTCAAAATCGGAACTAAAATCAAAGTCATTGAAGAAATCTGAGGGATTGATTTTTCGTCTGTGACTAATATTTCGAAGAAATTACTGAGGCCATTAATGCTTTTTGTGATGTCCCTTCCTTGGTTTAGATTACCCCTTTGTTTAAATATTCCGGTCTATGAGTAAATTTGCATCGCTATAAATCTGTTGTGTAGACTCAAAAGGTTCATACAAATCTATACAAATTTTTCTGCGCTGAAAATTGACTCATACAAAAATAAATAAATACTACAATGGATATGGAGTATTAAAATTGTTAGAATGAAAATCATTAATTTGGTGTTTCAAAGCATACCCAAATGCCCTGAAGACAAGTATAACTTTAAAATAACATATTTTCCGTTTGCTTTTTAATAATAGTATATTTACAAATAAGGGTTAACCTCCAAGGTCAGCGTGAAAAAGGAAAGACACGGACCTGACGTGACCCATCAATCGTCATAACAAAAATCTCTACATTTTTGACATTTTGGAATAGGAAATAACTGAGAAGACGCTTATCGAAATATGCGCTGAATGAGGGCGTTCACATAAATCACTTCTACAGACATAAACATACAAATACAAACACATGGTGGCATAAAACATTAATTCCACAATCAACCAAGTCAGCGTTAGCACATATAACACATGTTATAACAGAAGCACACACAGCGTGCATTAATATACACAGCACCCTTGGCGTTATAAATATAATCCTAGGCATTACCATGTATGTGTAAAGTGACGGCTACAGTTCCTGCTTGAATATATACATAATTATCTAGTTATTGGTATGCAAATTTCATCTACTTATTGGTAGGCATATTTGTTATGTTGCATGCATGCATTATCTATGATAGCATTTGTTCTTCACCTTTCACTTCTATCGGTAAAACTTAGGTGTACTTATAAACTATCCAATGCATAATGTGGATTTTTTCCCAGTTTGTTTTTCACTTGTATTACAGCTGATTTATAACCTAAATTTGTTAATATGATGTGCACATGTTTTATAATTCGTAATAGTACATCCGCATACTATATTTTCCATTTCTAACTTTTACCAATTTCAACCCTATAACTGACCTCTTACTATGCTTTCTATATCAAAAGAAAGTCATTTTCTGATATAAGCACCTAAAAAAAATTAAATTTGGACTAATTAACACCTAATCATTCAGTCATTTAACTCCACAAAAGAACCTCAGTACGGGGGATTTCATCAGCAAAGGGTAAACGGAAAAACAAAATCCCTAATGACAAGGTTTCTATCAACTACTTGCTGAATTTCACTATGGGGATTCTATCAGGAAAAGGTGGTGGGTAAACAGCCCTGGTTTAAATGATGAAAGGGTAATGGGTGAATAGCCCTGGTCTACATGGTCAAGGATATTGAATGAATAGCCCTGGTCTAAATGGTCAAAAGGTAATGGCTGAATAGCCCTGGTCTAAATGGTCAAAGGGTATTGGATGAATCGCCTTTGTCTAAAAGGTATAAGTGTATTGGGTGAATAGCTTCTGGGTTAAATGGTCAAAGGGTAAGGGGTAAATAGTTCCTAGTTTGAATGGTCAAAGGGTAATCGGTGAATAGCTGCCAGTTTAAATGGTCAAAGGGTAATTGTTGAACAGCCCCTGGTATAAATGGTCAAAGGGTTATGGGTGAATACCCCTGGTCTAAATGGTCAGAGGGGAATGGGTGAATAGTCCCTGGTTTAAATCATCAAAGGGTAACAGGTGAATAATTCCTGTCTAAATGGTCAAAGGGTAATGGGTGACCAGCTCCTGGTTTAAATGGTCAAAGTGTAATGGGTGAATAGCCCCTGGTCCAATACGTGAATACCCATTGGTCTAAATGGTTAAGAGGTATTGGATGAATAGCTCCTGGTTTAAATCGTCAAATGCTAACAGGTGAATAGCCCCTGGTTTAAGTTAATTCTATTAGTTACTTACTAAAGCTCACGATGGGGATTCCATCAGTAATGGGTAAAGAGCCGCTGGCTAAAGGGAATTCTATCAGTTACTCACCAAAGTCAAAATTGGCTTTGAGTCCCCCGACATCTTTGATTCTGAAGAGGTAGGAGTCTCTGAGGCCGCACTGGACATTCCAGCCACGTTTGTTGTCCACGACACAGATGCCTCCACCCCTCCCTGTCAGAAGTCAAGAGATGTTAAAATGACGTGTTCAAGGAATTTAAAGGGTTGTAGAAGATTGGTGTCTTTCAGAATTGTTTTCTAGGAATTTAAAGGGTTGTAGAAGATTGGTGTCTTTCAGAATTGTTTTCTGGGAATTCATAGGGTTGTAGAATGGTTTTAAGTAGATTGGTGTATTTGGGGAGTTTAAAGGGTTGTAAATGGTGTTCTTCAAAATGATTTGTTCATGGAATTTAAAAGGGTTGTAGGGGAATGGTGTCTTTTACAATGATGTTTTCTGGGAATTTAAAGTGTTGTAGAAATGTTTTTCTATAGAATGATGTGTTGAGGATTGTAAATGGTGTTTTTCAGATTGATGTGTTACGGGAATTTAAAGAGTTGTAGAATGGTGTTCTTCAGAATGATGTGTTCGGGAAATTTAAAGGTTTATAAATTGGTGTCCTTTAGAATCATGTGTTCAGTGACTTTAAAGGGTTGTAGAATGTTGGCTTTCAGAATGATTTTTCAAGGCATTTAAAGGGCTTTAGAATGGTGTTTTTCAGAATGTCTTCGAGAAATTTAAAGGGTTCTAGAATGGCTTCCTTCAGAATGACGTGTTCGGGTAACTTAAAGGGTTCAGGGAATTTAAACACTTGTAGAATGATGGCTTTTAGAATGAAGTTTTCAAGGAATTTGATGGTTTGAAGAATGGTGTCTCTCAGAATGAACTGTTGGGAGCGTTGCAGGGGACTGGGGAATTTAAAGTTGTAGAATGGTGTCTTCGGGAATGTCGCGTTTGGGGAATTTAAAATGTTGTAGAATGGTATTTTTGTGAAGGACGTGTCCTGTGGAAAATTAAAGAGTAATAAAATGTTGGAGACTGCTGAGGTGTTGGTTTGTTTGTTTGTTTTTTGGTGTTTTTACATTGCATGGAACCATTGGTTATTCAGCAACGGGACCAACGGCTTTACGTGACTTCCGAACCACGTCGAGAGTGAACTTCTATCACCAGAAATACACATCTCTAACACCTCAATGGAAATGCCCGACAATCGAACTCACGGCCACCGAGGTGGCACGCCAACACCATACCGACCACGCCACTAAGGCGCTGCTGAGCTGTTGGAGAATAATGTACTTTAGGTGAAAGTATTGATTGTGACTGGAGTGTTGTGGGATGTCGGGATAGTAAAAAACTGAAGCAGTCTGGAGCTGTGGAATGTCGTGATAATGGAAAACTTAAAAGTATTCTGGAGCTATGCATTCTCGAATGTGGTGTTCGTGAAGTGGATGTTCAAAGGAAATTAAAACAGAATCACAAGAACTGCCAAGTCATTTTCAATCAATGGCTCTGGTTTCACTGCAACAAAAAAGGGTAATTGCAAGCTGCTATAACCACTAATAAAATCTAACTAGAACCATAGTATTACATACTTGATCATTTACCAATCAACGTTACCACATCTCAATCATGCACAACCATTAAACCAAAAAAAAAAAAAAAAAGGATTAACGATTCTGCACTTAGCGAGTTATAGCTGTAATGCTTCTTTAGCGGAACGTAGTTGCCATGAAGCTTATAATATTAACTTGATCTGCAAATCAATTATTTTTTCCAGTGACATTATTCATGTTTATTACTCTGTCCCAAAAATTCATGACAAATATATATCTGCAAAAGAATGATTATGTTATCTATCAAACTGTTTGAAAAGTTAGTTATATTTTGTAAGAATTTGGTACATGATACAAAATGTGAAATTCACCAATAACCGCCACTCAAAATAGCTATAACTCACTGTTAGAAACGGGAAATAATGTACCCAATACATACCTGTAAAAAGACATTTTTTCATATTATGAAATATGTCGGGTGTGAATACGTTGATGTGTTTAGCGATACTCTGTTAAATTATTCTAAGAAAGTTGCCAAGTTGACACCTTTGAATGTAAATCTCTCACATTTATTCTAACTAAGCAGCATTGTCAAAATCTGCGTTTGTAAAACTATCATCAAGACTAATTGAAATTGAAAAAAAGCACTCAAAGTATCATCAAAATAAAACAAATGAACCTATATTATACATGTATAGGTGTAACTTTATGCCATGTATGAAATTAGGCCGCAAGTAAAATCAATGGAATTAAATCTTATCTCTTATATTTCTCAACGGCAAGATACTTTCTAAATTCGTCTCAGTGAAAAACTTATAATCATCCTGAGGGCGATGCTGGAATTTTTTCCAGCGTCAAAAGTATTTGTTAAGAGAAAAGAGAGCACTGAAATAACAACATGAAATGCTTGGGTGACTATAAAAAGAAAAGGAGAACATACCAAGGAAAATGCTAATTGAAATTGAGAGAGAGAGAGAGAGAGAGAGAGAGAGAGAGAGAGAGAGAGAGAGAGATGGTGGGTGGTTGGGGGAAGGAGCTAGATACGAAATTAAGAAAACTGAAATTCCTGGATATGTATGCCTAAGCAGTTAAATAGCAGTGAAAGCTATTTCTCATGAGAGAGAGAGAGAGAGAGAGAGAGAGAGAGAGAGGACGGTTGGGGCTCAACACGAAATTAAGAAAATTGAGGTTCCTGCGCCTGTGTGCCTATACTCTGTTTTTTTTTCATCTGTCCATCCGCCTGTGGTGTTTTTGTATAGTAACACTGCGTCCCGGGCTTTAGATAGTTACGCTAATTGTAAGTTTTAGGTAAATAAAAGGATATCTGGGTGTACATTTGTAACTGAAAAGTGTTTTAATAATTTACTGTATGCGAAGTACACCGTTAATATTCGAAATAGGATATTATTATAATCGTTGAATGTAAGCTGAATGTAACTATCTACAGCCCGGGACGCAGTGTTACCATACAAAAACAACCACAGGCGGATGGACAGAGATCAAAAAAAAACAGAGTATAGACAGCTAAACAACAATGAAAGTTAGTTCTCATGAGAGAGAGAGAGAGAGAGAGAGAGAGAGAGAGAGAGAGAGAGAGAGAGAGAGAGCAAGGAAACTGGAGTACCAGATATTAGTCGGAATGATACACAAATACCAAGGAACTTTTCCAGCGTGAGTCATGTTGCATATGAATTGCTCATTTGCATAAACTACAGAGGAATTCTGCTGACTTCATCTTCTTATTGGTCATCGTATCTTCTCAATATAATATATAGGTTTTTCAAAGTTTAAACGATGCTAGGTCAGAAATTCAAATGGAAAAGGAAGAAAAAGAACAAAATCAATGACGTCAATTATTATACCACTCTATTTATATATCTATTATCTATCTACTATGCTTGCGAATACCTTCTCTTTACTTCTACAGAAAGCTGAAAATTGAGATGTGAACAATTTTCGTCAGCCCTGGAACCTCCAGTTATTTCTTGATAAATCACAAATACCTAATTAAACCATCTGTCAGTAAAATAAATACTTATACTTCCTCAAAATACTACGGAATTATGAATACAATCACTCTTAAATTACAAAATGGAAGCTCATTCTCAGGTAGGCTACTTCTGAAGCACCAATGACATCTCGATTAGATTCTTTATTTTTTACTAAAAACAGATATATTCTCCTCAACAGCTCTGATCAAATCCCAGTCCAGTAATTCACGCACGAATAAAAGCAGCCAGGAAGCACGTGATTTTCAGCCCACAATTGAAAAACCTGAATGTTAAGGAAAAATAGATTTTAAAAAGCGGCTATTGTTTCCGGACCACCAGTGTGTGAAAGGCGGTGATCCAGACAACTACATATGAATTAACTTTAACATCCAGTTTTACCAAGTTGTCCAAGGCTGTTAGACACCCACGATAAATATCAGTATTAGATCCGTAATTAACAATCAAAAACAGGACGGAACTTTCGTTTTAGGTATTTTGAAAGGTTAGATTCTCTAACTGCAGTACTAGTTTTACTAGAAAACAAATAGAGGATAATTCGACTGCAGCTTTCTCGCTAGGTTTCTTTCCCTTTGATGTCTAGACGTCTAGACTCTAGATATGAGTGATGATGATCAGGACTGCAGGGAAAACTTGTTTGGAACTAAATTTAATCAAGGTAAGTGAGTTGAGGATTGAATTGAATATAAAATTTAGGCCAAAATCAAGCACTGGGACCTATGAGGTCATTCAGCACTGAAACGGAAATTGACAGCTAAAGGTTTGAAAGGTATAACAGGAAGAAAACCTCGCAGTAGCACTATGAGTCAATTGTTAGGTGAGGGTGGAAAGTAAGATGGAAGAAAGAGAATATGAAAGGAGGTTCAGTAAGAGGAACGGAAGGGGTTGCAGCTAGGGGCCAAAGGCACGCTGCAAAGAACCTTAATAATGCCTACAATATAACCGCATGAGGTGCACTGACGGAACTAACCACCCCTATGGGGTAATGAGTTTAGGACTGAATATTCCTTCTTATTATATTTGAACAACTTTCCAATATAATATGACTGTATCTCCACAAAATAAAATATAAATAGTGATTCCTTCTGGAGGGAATGCGATGTATTATGTGACTATGGATAATGTTTGTTTACTTATTTTGTAATTATGCTTTATATGTTTGTTATCATGCACATATTCATCTACACCTTCACCATAGTAAGCAGTTTCCTATTTTCACTAATACATAAGCACCGAGTACTACACAATTAAGAAGAGCCCGTCTTGACACAACTCTAACCTTCGCCAAAATTTGAACCGAAGCTAACATGCACTCATCGAAGACACTACTGTTTAAAACAAACAAATAAATAAAATAAAATATAAAAAAAAACACAGACTTGGGACAAAAACACCTACCAGCAAACACTGCCAGGATGGCCAACAGAACGACGAACCGCATCTTGATCTGGTCGAAAGTCGTTAATCCGTCGGTAGCTCTCTAACGAGTTCTTGAAAGAGGGAACGGGCC